>NC_134354.1:784428076-784460576 GCF_048569485.1 Anomaloglossus baeobatrachus | reverse complement strand
GCCGGATGCGATTTTTGCCGCATCCGGCCACCATAGGCATGCATTGAAAAATGCGCCGCAACGGCCGAATGCGGCGCGCTGCGGTTTTTTTTGCCGCACGATAAAACGTGCCAGGCAACGTTCCATCCGGCCGCCGCATCAGCTAAATCTGCCGCATGCGGCAAAAAACGGATCGAACGCAAGGCCTTGCGGCACAATGCGGCACTAATTAAAGTCTATGCAGAAAAAACGCAACCGGCAGCAAAAAAAAAACGGTTGCGATTTTCCTGCAAAGTGCCGGAGTGTGCCGCATTGCAGAAACCGGAGGTGTGAAAGCAGCCTTAGTCTCTGATTTCCCGTAAAGATGTGGCAGCATGGGAATGGTGGCTCGGACCGGACATGGCACCATGAAGGGAGAGGCTCAGATGTGGCAGCCATTGGAGTGGTGGCTCGGACCGGATGTGGTAGCACGGAGGTAGAGGCTCGGACGCGGGAGAATGTAGGTAGAGGCTCAGATGTAGCAGCATGGGAGTGGTGGCTCGGACCGGACATGGCAGCACGGAGGTAGAGGCTCGGACGCGGGAGAATGTAGGTAGAGGCTCAGATGTGGCAGCATGGGAGTGGTGGCTTGGACCGGACATGGCAGCACGGAGGTAGAGGCTCAGTCGTCGCAGCACGGGAGGGTTGGATCGGACCAGATGTGGTAACACGGAGGTTGAGGCTCAGATGTGGCAGCACAGGAGTGGTGGCTCGGACCGGACATGGCAGCACGGAGGTAGAGGCTCGCAGGTGGAGGCTCGGATGCGGAATAATGTATGTAGAGGCTCAGACGTGGCAGCACGGGCGTGGTGGCTCGGACCGGATGTGGCAGCATGGATGTAGAGGCTCAGACGTGGCCGCACTGGAGTGATGGACCGGACGTGGCAGCACGAAGTTATAAGCTCAGACGTGACAGCACGTGGTAGAGATGGTAACAAGCTCTGGAAAGAGACATAGGAACGAGTCACTGATACAAAACACAAGGGCGCAAGATCAGACACAATAACACGCAAAGGACCTGAGAAATAGCAACGAACTAACTATAGGCAATGTTGCTCAGGCGCCTTCCCTAAGGGGAGGCAGGCTTTAAGTACCTTTTGGGTAATAGCTGACCTCAAGGATCACTTCCAGGTAATGGGACACTAGCCTTTTAAGAAAGGGGGTGTGGCTGTGCATGCACCCTATGGGCACTCTCAGATGGCGTTTAACCTGGAAGCAAGAGATGGCCGGGGCAGAAACAGGACACATGGAGCCGGCGGGCAGGTGAGGAGGGTGGCACTCCCGCCACAGCCCGGGAGAGGGAGCGCGTGGGGGTGCTGCACCGAGACCGGGCGCTACAATGATTTTTTGGAGTGTGGGAGAAAACCGAAGGAAACCTGATCTTGCGTAGTGCTTACAAGCTCTTTTCTATGGTTTTTAGGTTGGCTAGGATCGCTTTTGTTCCTAATTCCACCCAAATTCAGCACATTTGCCTACAAGCTCCACAGCAGCGGTGGTCGGTCTCCAAGGCAACAAACTGTAAACAAAAGTGTTGATATTTCAAATTTAAGCAATAAATTACAAATTTACTTGTTTTTATACTCACTACCCATCAATATCTATTAGGCTAGTTTCACACTTGCATTCAGCGGAGTCCGTCACTATGGAGAATAGCGCAGTCCGTTAACGCACTGCGCTATTCTCCATAGACTTGTATGGACGACGCACTGTAATGCAAGTGTCTGCGTTGCATCCGCTGGACGACGCAGCGTCGTTATTTTGACGCTGCGTCGGGCGGATGGAATGCAGCATGTAACGTTTTTCTGCGCTTGGCGGAGTGTCAAAAAAACGCAACCTGCAGGAATCCGTTAGGCGTCCGTTGTTTTTATAATGGACGCCTATGGTGGCGGATTCCGTTAGAATGCGTCATTTGACGGATTCCGTTAACGCAGCTGTCTTTACACAACTGCGCATGCTCAGATGTGTAAAGACAAGGAAAAAAAACTACAGCGGATTGCGTTATTTTGTACGATCTGTAGCATGCGTTGTGCCACTATATGTAACGCATCCGTTGCATGCGTCACACAACGCAATGCTACGGATCCCGTCCAACGCAAGTGTGAAACTAGCCTAACGCACTGCGCTATTCTCCATAGACTTGTATGGATGACGCACTGTAACGCAAGTGTCAGCGTTGCATCCGCCGGACGACGCAGCGTCGTTATTTTGACGCTGCGTCAGGCGGAAGGAACGCAGCATGTAACTTTTTTTGAGCAGCGAAATCCTTTGGATTTCACTGCGCATGCTCTCTCTGGCTCCCTCCACCCGTAACCAGGGTACAAATCGGGTAACCTAGGAACCCTGGTTACGTGTGCCGGGAGCCCGACACTTCCCTGCTCGGCTCCGCCCCCTCCCCGCACTCCGTATGTATGCGCGCGCGCACACACACACACACACACACACACACACTCACTCGTCCCCCAGCGATGCAGTCCCCGCGGCACTGACGTCCTCAGCCATGGCCCTGCTCTGCTCCACCCAACGCACTCCGCCCCCCCGCACACATTGTCGGCGACCGAACGATCAGCTGATCACCCGGCGGCCGTCTACTGAGAGTGATCGGCTGATCACCCGGCGGCCGGCTACTGAGAGTGATTAGCTGATCACCTGGCGGCCGGCTACTGTTAGTGATCAGCTGATCACCTGGCGGCGGACTACTGTTAGCGATCAGCTGATCATTCACAATAGTCTGCCGACGGTAAAACTGTAAAAAAAACAAAAAAAAACAAAACGAAATGCGTTGTTTTGCAGCATCCGTTGCATCCGTCACACAACGCAATGCAACGGATGCCGTTCAACGCAAGTGTGAAACTAGCGGCTACTTTCACACATCCGGTTTTTGCTCTGCGGCACAATACGGCGCTCTGCAGAAAAACCGCAACCGTTTTTTTTTGCCGCCGGTTGCGGGTTTTTTTGCATAGACTTACATTAGTGCCGTATTGTGCCGCATGGGCTTGCGTTCGGTCCGGTTTTTGCCGCATGCGGTAGATTTAGCCGATGCCGCGGCCGGATGGAACGTTGCCTGCAACGTTTTTTGCTCCGGACAAAAAAATGCATCGCGCCTCATCCGGCCACTGCGGCGCATTTTTCAATGCATGCCTATGGACGCCGCATGCGGTTTCTTCCACTGCGCATGCTCAGTAGCGTGCCGCAACTGGAAAAAACCGGACCGGCCGCATGTAAAAACTTATGCACAGGATGCGGTGTTTTCACCGCATCCGTTGCATAGGTTTCACAGCCGGATTGAGCCGCACTTCTCAAACCGGATGTGTGAAAGTAAGTTGGATTACTTTGTGCCAGAACTGTGCACCGCCAATGTTTTGATGATGTATTTTAGGATGTGTCCCTTTAAATTAAACAGGTTCCCCCCCTTGTTGGACAATGCACAGAAAGTATCTACAACACATAATAATGTGGAGCGAGTCTCGGAAGACAGTTTGTTTCTTGTGGGGATGAAAAGTAAAGAATTCTGGTTTGTGCAGCTTCATACAGTTTCCCCAATGTTTACAAATATAGGATTCTTCAGATATTATGTTGCACTGTGCAGGAAGAAGCGACCCGAGCAGCTGAAAAACCTGTTCTATTAGGCTACGTGTGCACGCTGCAAAGAAATTTGCACCAAATGCATTTTTGGTGCATTTTTGGGCCATGCGTTTTTTTGTTTTTTTTTTTAAGAAGTCAATGGGTGGAATGGATACAAAATAGAGGTGAAAAATGCACCAACAATTGACATGATGCTGTTTATTTTCTGCTCCAAATCTGGAAGTAAAAAAAAATAAGCAACGTGCACTTTTCTGGCATGGAGAGACAAGCAGATTTGGGTCACAATCTGCACCACAAAAATGCATCAAAAACGCACCATGGGCACACAGCCTAAGACTGCTTTCACACTTTAGTTTTTTGCCATCAGGCACAATCCAGCAAAAACATGAAAAAACGCATCTGGCGTCTGTTGCCGCCGGATCAGATTTTTTTCCCCCATAGACTTCTATTAGCGCCGGATGGCCTTGTGTTCCATTTGGCTTTCGCCGGATCCGGCAAAATTTGCTTGTCCGGCGGCCGGATGGAACGTTTTTTGTCTCCGGCGAAAAACCGTATCTCACCAGATCCAGCGCCGTACTGTGTGTTTTATAATGGAAGCCTATGGACGCCGGCGTAATACAGCAAAAAAACAGATCCGGCCGCCGGATTCCGCTTTTTGAACTGAGCATGCTCAGTATCCTAACGGATCCATCAAAAAACTGAAGGAACTGATGGAAAAAACTGATGCAACTGATCAATTTTTTCGCCGGATCCGTCGCATCAGTTTTTTTGCCAGATCGTGCCTAATGCCAAAAAACTGATGTGTGAAAGCAGCCTTAGGGTACTTTCACACATCCGGATTTTTGCTCTGCGGCACAATACGGCGTTCTGCAGAAAAACCGCAACCGGCTTTTGTAACGCCGATTGCGGTTTTTTTTGCATTGACTTACATTAGTGCCGCATTGTGCCGTAGGGGCTTGCGTTCGGTCCGGTTTTTGCCGCATGCGGCAGATTTAGCCGATGCGGCGGCCGGATCGAACGTACCCTGCAACGTTTTTTGCTCCGGCAAAAAACACCGCATCGCGCCGCATCCGGCCGCTGCGGCGCATTTTTCAATGCATCCCTATGGAGGCCGGATGCGGCGCGATGCGGAAAAAACCGCATCCGGTCGCCGCATGCGGTATTTTCCACTGCGCATGCTCAGTAGCATGCCGCAACCGGAAAAAAACGGACCGGCCGCATGTAAAAACGTATGCAAAGGATGCGGTGTTTTCACCGCATCCGTTGCATAGTTTTCACAGCCGGATTGAGCCGCAGGGCTCAAACCGGATGTGTGAAAGACTTTCACACATCAGTTTTTTGGCATCAGGCACAATCCGGCTTGCGCCTGATGCAACGGATCCGGCGCAGAATATGCAAAAACGAATGTGGCGGATCCTTCTTTTTGGCGCATCTGTTTTTGCATCTGTTTCATCCATTTTTTTTTTTTTTGCTGGATCCCTTTTTTTTACAATAAATTGGAGCATGCTCAGTTTAAAAAACCGCATTGCGCCGAATCCAGCACGATACGGCGTGATTTACAATGGACATTGGATCCGGCATAATGCGGCAAAAAACGGATTCGTCCATAGGCTTCCATTGTGAATCACGCCGTATCGTGCTGGATTCGGCGCAATGCGGTTTTTGTCAGAGACAAAAAACGTTACAAGAGACGTTCCATCTGGCCGCCACATTAACCAATTACGCCGGATCCAGCAAAAGCCGGATGCAACGCAAGGCCATCCAGCACAATCCGGCGCTAATACAAATCAATGGGGATAAAACTGATCTGGCGCCGGATCCGTTTTATCCGTTTTTTTCTGGATTGTGCCTGATGCCAAAAAACTGATGTGTGAAAGCAGCCTAACAGAGAATCTCCCATTTAATGTTATTTTTTTCTGGATTTTATAGCCGTCCCATGGATAAAATCCGTGATTTCAGGGCTTCTCCTCTCTTTTCGGACACTCGGATCTTCATTCGTTCATCGGTTCCTGGGAATCTGGCAGGAAACACCAGGCATTAACATAATCGTATTTAGGAGCGCGGTGGGCGTGCTTTGGACGACGGCATCATGGACGGGCAGAGCGGCCACCTGGCCGGAACAAATGATCCCCTGACTGTGTGATTTTATCCGGGTTTCTGTGTCAGCGTTATCCTTGTGAATCCTCATATTAACCTCTTAGATGCTGCACGGCGATGCTCACCGATTTACTGGCTCGGGGTCATCAGAGATCAGGTTCTCCGTAATCTATGGGGGGCGATGCGGGAAGACATTGGGTTTTCTGCACCCTCCAACCTTTCTGGACTGTGATTGCAAAAAAAAAAAAAAAAAATGATTCCAATTCCTCATTTTTCGCCTTCTTTTCCTACAGTGTATCTGTTCACGTGCGATAAAATTCTTCATAGGAAACAAGGCCGTGTTCACACAATGCAGATGTGCTGCAGTTTGTTTTTTTTTTTTTTGCAATTTCCAAGGTCATGGTAAACTTGACATGTTTTTCCTAAGTGGTTCGTGGACTTCCCTAATTTGGGGTTCACCCCCGCACCCCTCTCTTCGCTCTCCCCCTGTAGGAATGCACACGACCGCTCATGGGCTCTTTGTTGTCCTCCCATCCTCCTGAATATGAATTAGAGGGGTGGGCACGCAGGGGGGGGGTGAAAACATGTCACTTTCATGGTCGTCTGCTTATAATGATCTATTAATTATATCTGGAGATTGTCCGCTGTCGTTTGTTCCCTCCACAAAGACAAGAAGCTGATAATTATGGCGCAGCTTGTGTCACAGTCTGGATACAAATGAGGAGGAGGAGGAGGAACGTCCGAAATAATAAATCCCCATCTATTCATCCGGGATCTCATTAATACAAAAAGATAAAGAGAAATAATATATAAAGTGCAAAAATACATAGGCAGGTATAGAACAAATGCTGCAAATTAAGAAGCAGCCAAAAATAGAAATGTCAATAGTTATTTTTATCAATTTACAACCTTTGGTATTCGGTGACCGCCCGTCTCCTCCGTCCTCAGTATTCGGTGACCGCCCGTCTCCTCCGTCCTCAGTATTCGGTGACCGCCCGTCTCCTCCGTCCTCAGTATTCGGTGACCGCCCGTCTCCTCCGTCCTCTGTATTCCGTGACCGCCCGTCTCCGTCCTCTGTATTCGGTGATCGCTCCTCTCCTCCGTCCTCAGTATTAAGTGACTGCCCTTCTCCTCAGTATTCAGTGACTGCCGTCTCCTCCGTCCTCAGTATTCACTGACCGCCCGTCTCCTCCGTCCTCAGTATTCAGTGACCGCCCGTCTCCTCCGTCCTCAGTATTCAGTGACCGCCCGTCTCCTCCGTCCTCCGTATTCAGTGACCGCCCGTCTCCTCAGTATTCAGTGACTGCCCTTCTCCTCAGTCCTCCGTATTTGGTGACCGCCTGTCTGCTCCATCCTCCATATTTGGTGACCGCCTGTCTCCTCCATCCTCAGTATTCAGTGACCGCCTGTCTCCTCCATCCTCAGTATTCAGTGACTGCCCGTCTCCTCCATCCTCTGTATTCAGTGACTGCCCGTCTCCTCCATCCTCAGTATTCAGTGACCGCCTGTCTCCTCCATCCTCAGTATTCAGTGACTGCCCGTCTCCTCCATCCTCTGTATTCAGTGACTGCCCGTCTCCTCCATCCTCTGTATTCAGTGACTGCCCGTCTCCTCCATCCTCTGTATTCAGTGACCGCCCGTCTCCTCCATCCTCAGTATTACATAGTTACTTAGGTTGAAAAAAGACCTAGGTCCATCTAGTTCAACCTTCTTCCACCAGTTCTACATTTAGTCACTAAGTCATTTATAACCAACAATGTTTTGTACTGAGGAAATCATCCAGCCCTGATTATAAAAGCTGTTATAGTATCTGCCATTACTACCTCTTGTGGTCGGCATTCCACAGTCTGACCGCTCTAACTGTAAAGAACCCTTTCCTATTTAGGTGTCGGAATCGCTTTTCTTCCACTCGCAGTGAGTGTCCCCTGGTCCTTAGTACTGTCTTTGGAAGAAATAAGTCATGTGCCAGTCCTTTATATTGACCACACATGTATTTATACATATAAATGAGATCTCCTCTGAGACGTCTTTTTTCTAAGCTAAACAGATCTAACTTTTCCAACCTGTCATCATACGGGCGGCCTCCATTACTCATCATACGGGCGGCCTCCATTCCTCATCATACGGGCGGCCTCCATTCCTCATCATACGGGCGGCCTCCATTCCTCATCATACGGGCGGCCTCCATTACTCATCATACGGGCGGCCTCCATTACTCATCATATGGGCGGCCTCCATTCCTTGTAGTAGTCTAGTTGCCCGCCTTTGAACTGACTCTAACTTCTGAATATCCTTTTTAAAATGTGGAGCCCAAAACTGGATCCCGTATTCCAGATGTGGCCTTACAAGTGATTTATAGAGGGGTAACAATACGTTGGGATCACGGGATCTAATCTCTCTTTTTATACCCTAGAATCTTGTTTGCTTTAGCAGCTGCTGCTTGACATTGAGTGCTGCTGCTCAGCTTATTTGTAATGAGAATACCCAAGTCCTTCTCCTGTTCTGTAGTCCCGAGTTTACTTCCATTTAATGTATACGCAGCTATAGGATTACTCCGTCCTAGGTGCATTACTTTACATTTATCAACATTAAATCTCATTTGCCAAGTATCTGCCCATTCTGACATCTATCTTTTTGTAATATTGTAGTATCCAGGTCAGTTTTTAATATCCTACATAGTTTGGTGTCATCGGCAAAGACTGACACTGTACTATCAATCCCATCCACAAGGTCATTAATAAAGAGAGTAAAAAGAATCGGTCCAAGCACAGATCCCTGCGGCCCCCACTGCTCCCAGTACAGATCCTTGCGGCACCCACTGCTCCCAGTACAGATCCCTGCGGCCCCCACTGCTCCCAGTACAGATCCTTGCGGCACCCACTGCTCCCAGTACAGATCCTTGCGGCACCCACTGCTCCCAGTACAGATCCCTGCGGCCCCCACTGCTGACTATAGCCCATTTAGAGAATGTACCATTTATGACTACTCTTTGTTTCCTATCTTTTAGCCAATTCCTTACCCAGTTGCATATTGTGTCCCCTAGTCCTTGCTTCTGGAGCTTTAGTATAAGGCTATTATGTGGTACAGTATCAAATGCCTTTGCAAAGTCCAAATAAATCCCATCAGCTGCATTACCAATATCCAGGTTTGAACTTACCCCTCATAGAACCCCAACAGGTTGGTTAGACACGACTTATCTTTCATGAATCCATGCTGTTTGTCAGTTATTATATTATTTTCTGCAATATATTTTTGCATGTCATCCCTTAAAATGCCCTCAAAAACTTTGCATACTACTGGTGTCAGGCTTACTGGACGGTAGTTGCCTGGATCTACCCTCTTACCTTTCTTAAATATCGGTACCACATCAGCAATCCTCCAATCCTGAGGCACCAACCCTGTGCCGCCCGTCTCCTCCATCGTCTGTATTCAGTGACTGCCCGTCTCCTCCATCCTCAGTATTCAGTGACTGCCCGTCTCCTCCATCGTCAGTATTCAGTGACTGCCCGTCTCCTCCATCCTCAGTATTCGGTGACCGCCCGTCTCCTCCATCGTCTGTATTCAGTGACTGCCCGTCTCCTCTATCCTCTGTATTCAGTGACCTCCCGTCTCCTCCATCCTCAGTATTCAGTGACCTCCCGTCTCCTCCATCCTCAGTATTCAGTGACCGCCCGTCTCCTCCGTCCTCAGTATTCAGTGACCGCCCGTCTCCTCCGTCCTCAGTATTCAGTGACTGCCCTTCTCCTCTGTATTCAGTGACCGCCCGTCTCCTCCATCCTCAGTATTCAGTGACCGCCCGTCTCCTCCATCCTCAGTATTCAATGACTACCCGTTGCCTCTATCATTTTTTTTTATTTAATGCACCCAATGAGTTTAATGAGCAACTCTCGCCCATAAACATTTTTGATAATTAATTGAACAAAAAACGGATTGTCTGAACGAGGTCTAATGTCCGGAGAGGCTGGAGGATCCAGGAGAAGAACTGATGACATCTAGATGGAGTTCAAAAAGCAACACATGGACATAAAAAATGACAATCCAGTAACCTGATAATGTGTCTCTTTATTTGCAGTCCTGATCTATAAATCAGCGGAGTTTCTTCTTTTAGACTTTGTACTCTGTGACTTCGTTGTTGCTATATATCTATAATTACTGTCACAAGAGCTTCCTACGTCCTTCTTCCTAGGAATGACGTGACCTCTGCCCTTGGACTCCCGCACAGTCGCCCTCCAGCACCGTCAGCACATTATTACTTACGCACGCGGTTAGTACATTTCGCCAAATCAATGATGGAACATTCTACCCTTTTTTTTTTTTGCATTTCTTGTAGTTTTCATGTTCATATATAACAGAAGCTGCGTCCATTTATTAGAGCGTTATGGCCACAACCACCTCTACATGGGGCGAAACCATAGATCTTCAGCGAGGAGAGAGGAATTTTGTCTCTACAATGGATGATTTTATTTTTCAGGGAAAAATCTAATTACTAAAGCTATCATGATGGTGATTGACCCCTCGATATTATTTCCTCTGTGTTTTGTTAGTGCACAAATGTGCCAAATCCGTGTCCAGTTTATAGCCGCCAGGCAATGAATCCCTCACGAGTCTGACAGTCTGTATGTTGGGGTTGTCAGGAAACACAATCCCTAGTCACACCATTGTAGGATTTCTAAAAAAAAAAAAAAATCTAATTAATAAAGCCATATGAGATTGGGAATGACCAATCCTGGTTGCATAAAGCTGCTTTCCACCTATGGGACACTCCAAGTCTGCATTCAGCAGCTGTATCCGTGGTTGTCAGGCAGTGAATCTCCAGCAACTGAATTACCAAGTATTTTATTACAATTATTAGAAAGCACTATTATTAGTCTGTCCTAATTCATTTGGTTTAAGGTTCAATTGCCAATATACAACGGATAATATAGAGGTAAAGCTTCATGGAAGATCCCGGATATCATGCGGCTCTTTCGCTCAGCCATATTAATCAGATTTTTCCCTGCCTTATTAATCAGAATTATTTAAACATATTTCTCTCTACCTTATTTAGCAGAAATCTTTCTATCTTATTAGATCTCTCTGCGTTATTATTCAGATTTCTCCATTGTTAGTCTGATTTTTCTCTGCTTATAGTCAGATTCCTTTCTGCCTTATTATTCAGATTCCTTTCTGCCTTATTATTCAGATTCCTTTCTGCCTTATTATTCAGATTTCTCTGCCTTATTATTCAGATTCCTTTCTGCCTTATTATTCAGATTTCTCTCTGCCCTATTATTCAGATTTCTCTGCCTTATCATTCAGATTTCTCTCCGCCTTATTATTCAGATTTCCCTCTGCCTTATTAATTTCATTTCTCTCCGCCCTATTATTCAGATTTCTCTCTGCCTTATTATTCAGATTTCTCTCTGCCTTATTAATTTCATTTCTCTCCGCCCTATCATTCAGATTTCTCTCCGCCTTATTATTCAGATTTCCCTCTGCCTTATTAATTTCATTTCTCTCCGCCCTATTATTCAGATTTCTCTCCGCCTTATTATCCAGATTTCTCTCTGCCTTATTAATTTCATTTCTCTCCGCCCTATTATTCAGATTTCTCTCTGCCTTATTATTCAGATCTCCCTACGCCCTATTATTCAGATCTCTCTCCGCCCTATTATTCAGATCTCTCTCCGCCTTATTATTCAGATCTCTCTCCGCCCTATTATTCAGATCTCTCTCCGCCTTATTATTCAGATTTCTCTCTGCCTTATTATTCAGATTTCTCTCCGCCCTATTATTCAGATTTCTCTCCGCCCTATTATTCAGATCTCTCTCCGCCCTATTATTCAGATTTCTCTCCGCCCTATTATTCAGATCTCTCTCCGCCCTATTATTCAGATCTCTCTCCGCCCTATTATTTAGATTTCTCTCTGCCTTATTATTCAGATTTCTCTCTGCCTTATTATTCAGATTTCTCTCCGCCCTATTATTTAGATTTCTCTCTGCCTTATTATTCAGATTTCTCTCCGCCTTATTATTCAGATTTCGCTGCCTTATTATTCAGATTTCTCTCCGCCCTATTATTCAGATTTCGCTCTGCCTTATTATTCCGATCTCTCTCCGCCCTATTATTTAGATTTCTCTCTGCCTTATTATTCAGATTTCGCTCTGCCTTATTATTCAGATTTCTCTCCGCCCTATTATTCAGATTTCTCTCCGCCTTATTATTCAGATTTCTCTCCGCCTTATTATTCAGATTTCTCTCTGCCTTATTATTCAGATTTCTCTCTGCCTTATTATTCAGATTTCTCTCTGCCTTATTCTTCAGATTTCTCTTTGCCTTATTATTCAGATTTCGCTGCCTTATTATTCAGATTTCTCTCCGCCCTATCTATCAGGTTTTTTTTCCATTTTTATCAGATTTTTGTTTGCCTTAACTAGATTTCTTTCTGTCTAAATCATCTGCTCATTAATCAGATTTCTTTTGTCCTTATTTATAAGATTTTTCTCTGCCTTATTAATCAGATTTTTTTTAAGCTATATCAGTGGAAATTCTGTAAATTGAGGAAAATATATTTATTATTGGATCTCTTTATCGAATCTGATTAAATTCGATCTGAAGGATTGTTTTAAATCTTGTGCCTCACATTGGAAGCCGTCTGTAATTTATAGGGGGTGTGGGTGCCCATCTGTTGAGTAATGTAATTTTGCGCCTCAGGGCCTGGGAACACCAGTCAATAGTTGTTGTTAGGTTCCCCGGATCATTCCCATAAACGTCTTCTCTAGTCATTACTTGTCATGTAAGCTCTTTATAGCCCAGAAGGCATCTAACTCCCACTGTGAAATCACAGGGGTGATGTAAGGGGGGACATTCCTGGGCAGCGCCAGCCCTGGGTACAGCTGCTCGGAATAAAAGGATGTCCTGTGTTTGTTTTTATTAGGGGGCAAATATTTGTTAATAAATCAGTGTCGTAGATTTATCAGTGGAGCCCCAACTGCCAACCTGGAGATCTAGAAGGCTACAATAAGATACATTTTCAGATTCCTATATTCCTAGGGATAGGTTCTATCATATTAAAGATTAGTTAGGATTTGGATATTTTGATAAATGTCATTTATTTATTTATTTTCTAGTTGTTGTTTTTTGGGTTTTTTTTTCATATATTTTATTTATTTTATCCAATTTTCTATGTAATTTTGTATCAAATTTTTATATTTTATTTCCCATATTTTAGATTATTTTTCTGTATAACTTTTGCCTTTTTAAAAAAAAATTTCAACGTTTTTTTTTTTTTTTTTTTATAATGGCATAAAAATTTTTACTTTTTATATTTTTTCATACCTTAGATTTTCTTAGGTCCTTTTATATTCAGATCCTTCCCTACTCTGTAAATTAATTTCTTGTCTTTTACATACAGGATGTGTGTATATACCGTAGTATATGTGCCTGTGTATGTTCCTGTATATATGTGTATGCACCTCTGTGTATATTTAGTATATGTGCTTGTGCATGTGTGATTACTGTATATTAATAATAATAATAATAATATAATATTATTATTATTTCTGGCGGTGTTTTCGTTTTTGTTCCTCCAGTCATATCCAGAGCTGCTTTCTCCTGCTTGCGGTCCTTCCCTCCCATGTCTCCATTGCTGGTTCAGTATCTTTTCTGCTTAGTGCAGCAGTATCACAGCTGGGGGAGATATATTTGCAGCTTTGGTTGTGACTGGAGTAGACATTCTTTAGTACTTGATGTACAAAGTGTTCTGTAAATACGGGTGAGGAGCTGTGACACCTATGACAATGGTTTGATGAATGACCCGGTGTTTCCTCTTTGGGTGGAGCGGAGCCTCCTCCTTGTGGCCCCCAGAGCTGCCGCCTGGGCCTTTCCTTACTGTTCATACACCTTAGTGTCCTGGATCCAGTCTTTCTGCCTGGGTGGTGTTTGCTTTGTCCGGTGTCCTGGCCGGTGTGGCCATGTGGCTGCTGACCTCGCCGGATGGTCTGGGCCGGCAGGATATTTTACCATCCCTTTATATCAGATAGTCACATCCCCGATCTTCTATCATTCCCTCAGTGTTCTCAGAATATGTAAGGTTGGGACAGGATTAGACCCCTTCAACAATATTATCCTGTGTGATACTGACTGCAAAGCTGTTGTGGTCGTTGGGCGAAGGGGCCATCGCTGCCGGTCGTTGGGCGAAGGGGCCATCGCTGCCGGTCGTTGGGCGAAGGGGCCATCGCTGCCGGTCGTTGGGCGAAGGGGCCATCGCTGCCGGTCGTTGGGCGAAGGGGCCATCGCTGCCGGTCGTTGGGCGAAGGGGCCATTGCTGCCGGTCGTTGGGCGAAGGGGCCATTGCTGCCGGTCGTTGGGCGAAGGGGCCATTGCTGCCGGTCGTTGGGCGAAGGGGCCATCGCTGCCGGTCGTTGGGCGAAGGGGCCATCGCTGCCGGTCGTTGGGCGAAGGGGCCATTGATGCATGGTGATGTGTTATATACTAGGTAAGAACTAGAAAAAACTGTGACTTAAATCTAAGACCTCCATGCCCATTGAATAATATTCCAAAATGGCCCAATATGAAGCTGTAATAAGAAAAATAAAGAAACATTTAATTAGAAAATATTAAATAGGGCTCATTAACCAAGGGTCAATAACCAGCAATGCATGTGCCCAGATAGACAATGAGTACAGATGTATAAACTGCTGCTGACAAGAGGGAGACGAGGGGTTAAATGCAGGGAAAAGGGTTTTTTATTTTTTTTAATTAAATAAAAAAAAGTGTTTTATATACTTTTTTTTTTATTTTTGGGTAAGCACCGGCTTCTTATCATGAAACGTCTTTTCTTTGGAGTAATTTGTTTTATTGCAGACTGCAGTTTTCTTACCATTTGTGTTTTGGTGTCCACAGACGATCCAGAAGCTCGCGAGCCAATACCTGAAGAAGGACTGGCCGGTGGTGAAGCCGGAGGAGCGCAGCGAGTACAGGTAACTGCTGCATCATATCCAACACTGGGACCCTCTGCCCCTCCTAATGTGCATAATGTCTGCCACAAGCTGATCACTGGGGTTATACTAATGAAACCTATTTAAAGGGTATGACCATATTTCAGCACCTGTTTACATATGGAAGTATTCTGTAAACATTACAGTGCAGTTACTGTGTACATACATTACATTACTGACCCTGAGTTACCTCCTGTATTATACTCCAGAGCTGCACTCACTATTCTGCTGGTGCAGTCACTGTGTACATACATTACTGATCCTGAGTTACCTCCTGTATTATACTCCAGAGCTGCACTCATTATGCTGCTGGTGCAGTCACTGTGTACATACATTACTGATCCTGAGTTACCCCCTGTATTATACTCCAGAGCTGCACTCATTATTCTGCTGGTGCAGTCATTGTGTACATACATTACATTACTGATCCTGAGTTACCTCCTGTATTATACTCCAGAGCTGCACTCACTATTCTGCTGGTGCAGTCACTGTGTACATACATTACTGATCCTGAGTTACCTCCTGTATTATACTCCAGAGCTGCACTCATTATTCTGCTGGTGCAGTCACTGTGTACATACATTACATTACTGATCCTGAGTTACCCCCTGTATTATACTCCAGAGCTGCACTCATTATTCTGCTGGTGCAGTCACTGTGTACATACATTACATTACTGATCCTGAGTTACCTCCTGTATTATACTCCAGAGCTGCACTCACTATTCTGCTGGTGCAGTCACTGTGTACATACATTACATTACTGATCCTGAGTTACCCCCTGTATTATACTCCAGAGCTGCACTCACTATTCTGCTGGTGCAGTCACTGTGTACATACAGGAGGTAACTCAGGATCAGTAATGTATGTACACAGTGACTGCACCAGCAGAATAGTGAGTGCAGCTCTGGAGTTTAATACAGGAGGTAACTCAGGATCAGTAATGTATGTACACAGTGACTGCACCAACAGAATAGTGAGTGCAGCTCTGGAGTATAATACAGGAGGTAACTCAGGATCAGTAATGTATTATACTCCAGAGCTGCACTCACTATTCTGCTGGTGCAGTCACTGTGTAATACATTACATTACTGATCCTGAGTTACCTCCTGTATTATACTCCAGGGCTGCACTCACTATTCTGCTGGTGCAGTCACTGTGTACATACATTACATTACTGCTCCTGATTTACCTCCTGTATTATACTCCAGAGCTGCACTCACTATTCTGCTGGTGCAGTCACTGTGTACATACATTACATTAATGATCCTGCATTACCTCCTGTATTATACTCCAGAGCTGCGCTCACTATTCTGCTGGTACAATCACTGTATACATACATTACATTACTGATCCTGAGTTACCTCCTGTATTATACTCCAGAGCTGCACTCACTATTCTGCTGGTGCAGTTACTGTGTACATACATTACATTACTGCTCCTGATTTACCTCCTGTATTATACTCCAGAGCTGCACTCGCTATTCTGCTGGTACAATCACTGTATACATACATTACATTACTGATCCTGCATTACCTCCTGTATTACACTCCAGAGCTGCACTCACTATTCTGCTGGTGCAGTCACTGTGTACATACATTACATTACTGATCCGGAGTTACCTCCTGTATTATACTCCAGAGCTGCACTCGCTGTTCTCTGTGCAGGTGATTAGTCGTTGCAGTTCCCCATCGTTTTATGATACATTGTTGCAGTTTTTATATGCTCATTGTTCCGTTCTCTGGAGCACAGATTACAGCCCGGATTACCTGGGATTATTCCTGGCTTTCGTTGCTTATTTGAACTTTCTTCTTCCTCAGACACAATATGGGGATTGTCAGACATTAGTGCACAGATCTTGAGAGGTTGTGAAGGGTCCTCTGCGTCTGTGATTTATGCAGTGGGGTGATGTGTAGTACGGGGGGCTCGCAGCATTAGTGCACAGATCTTGAGAGGTTGTGAAGGGTCCTCTGCGTCTGTGATTATGCAGTGGGGTGATGTGTAGTACGGGGGGCTCGCAGCATTAGTGCACAGATCTTGAGAGGTTGTGAAGGGTCCTCTGCGTCTGTGATTATACAGTGGGGTGATGTGTGGTACGGGGGGCTCGCAGCATTAGTGCACAGATCTTGAGAGGTTGTGAAGGGTCCTCTGCGTCTGTGATTATGCAGTGGGGTGATGTGTAGTACGGGGGGCTCGCAGCATTAGTGCACAGATCTTGAGAGGTTGTGAAGGGTCCTCTGCGTCTGTGATTATGCAGTGGGGTGATGTGTGGTACGGGGGGCTCGCAGCATTAGTGCACAGATCTTGAGAGGTTGTGAAGGGTCCTCTGCGTCTGTGATTATGCAGTGGGGTGATGTGTGGTACGGGGGGCTCGCAGCATTAGTGCACAGATCTTGAGAGGTTGTGAAGGGTCCTCTGCGTCTGTGATTATGCAGTGGGGTGATGTGTGGTACGGGGGGCTCGCAGCATTAGTGCACAGATCTTGAGAGGTTGTGAAGGGTCCTCTGCGTCTGTGATTATACAGTGGGGTGATGTGTGGTACGGGGGGCTCGCAGCATTAGTGCACAGATCTTGAGAGGTTGTGAAGGGTCCTCTGCGTCTGTGATTATGCAGTGGGGTGATGTGTGGTACGGGGGGCTCGCAGCATTAGTGCACAGATCTTGAGAGGTTGTGAAGGGTCCTCTGCGTCTGTGATTATGCAGTGGGGTGATGTGTAGTACGGGGGGCTCGCAGCATTAGTGCACAGATCTTGAGAGGTTGTGAAGGGTCCTCTGCGTCTGTGATTATACAGTGGGGTGATGTGTGGTACGGGGGGCTCGCAGCATTAGTGCACAGATCTTGAGAGGTTGTGAAGGGTCCTCTGCGTCCGTGATTATGCAGTGGGGTGATGTGTGGTACGGGGGGCTCGCAGCATTAGTGCACAGATCTTGAGAGGTTGTGAAGTGTGGGTCCTCTGCGTCTGTGATTATGCAGTGGGGTGATGTGTGGTACGGGGGGCTCGCAGCATTAGTGCAGTGACGCTGTCAGTCGATGGCCGGGTCTCGCTGCCTCCTGTGATTTGCTTTCTTCCTATACTGCCTCCTGCAGCCATTTCTTCCCCGGCCGTCTGCAGGGTTTACCTTGTGTCTCGCCATTATGGCCGCCGTCCTCCCTCGCTCCATGGAGCCGCTCTGATGCCCCTGTGTCCATTGTAGTGGCTCCCGGTGCTCGGTGTCCTGACGCCGCTCTATGATTGCAGCTCTGCAGCTATCTGTCATTAGGGGTGCAGCTGTTCTGTGGGACAAGAGCCCGTCCCCCACCCGCAGCACTGAGTCCTGGGCACCGGCCATTGCCCTTTCTTGGATCACGTCTGGTAATTGCTAATATTGTACAACTCTATTTTTTAATTTAATATAATGGAAAGTTTTCCAACTTTCTAATTTACTTTTCTTCAATGTCTCCTCACTGTCCTATCTCTGCTGGCTGTCAGTGAACGGATATATTTAATCCAGTGTAGACACATGCCGTCCTGACCCAGCGCCAGCTCCTCCGGTACCGGACACCGCACCCCGCTCCGGTGCCTTGTAATCAGAACACAGCCCGCAGCCAAGTGATGTCCCTCCACATCCCCCTTCCCCTCTGCCATGATATATATATATATCCTGTTAGCTCTTTTTTTTCCCCACTTTCAGGAACATCTACACAGTATGGAAATCCTTCCTAGAAGGGACGATACAAGTGGCACAATCCCGCATCAACATCTGCGAAAACTATAGGAACCTGATCTCCGAACCGGCCAGGACGGTCAAACTGTACAAGGAACAGCAGCTAAAAAAGGTACTGATCCCGAGTTACCTCCTGCATTATACTCCAGAGCTGCACTCACTATTCTGCTGGTGCAGTCACTGTGTACATACATTACATTACTGATCCCGAATTACCTCCTGCATTATACTCCAGAGCTGCACTCACTATTCTGCTGGTGCAGTCACTGTGTACATACATTACATTACTGATCCTCAGTTACCTCCTGTATTATACTCCAGAGCTGCACTCACTATTCTGCTGGTGCAGTCACTGTGTACATACATTACTGATCCTGAGTTACCTCCTGTATTATACTCCAGAGCTGCACTCACTATTCTGCTGGTGCAGTCACTGTGTACATACATTACTGATCCTGGGTTACCTCCTGTATTATACTCCAGAGCTGCACTCACTATTCTGCTGGTGCAGTCACTGTGTACATACATTACTGATCCTGGGTTACCTCCTGTATTATACTCCAGAGCTGCACTCACTATTCTGCTGGTGCAGTCACTGTGTACATACATTACTGATCCTGGGTTACCTCCTGTATTATACTCCAGAGCTGCACTCACTATTCTGCTGGTGCAGTCACTGTGTACATACATTACTGATCCTGGGTTACCTCCTGTATTATACTCCAGAGCTGCACTCACTATTCTGCTGGTGCAGTCACTGTGTACATACATTATATTACTGATCCCGAGTTACCTCCTGCATTATACTCCAGAGCTGCACTCACTATTCTGCTGGTGCAGTCACTGTGTACATACATTACTGATCCCGAGTTACCTCCTGTATTATACTCCAGAGCTGCACTCACTATTCTTCTGGTGCAGTCACTGTGTACATACATTACATTACTGATCCTGAGTTACCTCCTGTATTATACTCCAGAGCTGCACTCACTATTCTGCTGGTGCAGTCACTGTGTACATACATTATATTACTGATCCCGAGTTACCTCCTGCATTATACTCCAGAGCTGCACTCACTATTCTGCTGGTGCAGTCACTGTGTACATACATTACTGATCCCGAGTTACCTCCTGTATTATACTCCAGAGCTGCACTCACTATTCTTCTGGTGCAGTCACTGTGTACATACATTACATTACTGATCCTGAGTTACCTCCTGTATTATACTCCAGAGCTGCACTCACTATTCTGCTGGTGCAGTCACTGTGTACATACATTACATTACTGATCCCGAGTTACCTCCTGCATTATACTCCAGAGCTGCACTCACTATTCTGCTGGTGCAGTCACTGTGTACATACATTACATTACTGATCCTCAGTTACCTCCTGTATTATACTCCAGAGCTGCACTCACTATTCTGCTGGTGCAGTCACTGTGTACATACATTACTGATCCTGGGTTACCTCCTGTATTATACTCCAGAGCTGCACTCACTATTCTGCTGGTGCAGTCACTGTGTACATACATTACATTACTGATCCTGAGTTACCTCCTGTATTATACTCCAGAGCTGCACTCACTATTCTGCTGGTGCAGTCACTGTGTACATACATTACATTACTGATCCTCAGTTACCTCCTGTATTATACTCCAGAGCTGCACTCACTATTCTGCTGGTGCAGTCACTGTGTACATACATTACTGATCCTGAGTTACCTCCTGTATTATACTCCAGAGCTGCACTCACTATTCTGCTGGTGCAGTCACTGTGTACATACATTACATTGCTGATCCTGAGTTACCTCCTGTATTATACTCCAGAGCTGCACTCACTATTCTACTGGTGCAGTCACTGTGTACATACATTATATTACTGATCCCGAGTTACCTCCTGCATTATACTCCAGAGCTGCACTCACTATTCTGCTGGTGCAGTCACTGTGTACATACATTACTGATCCCGAGTTACCTCCTGTATTATACTCCAGAGCTGCACTCACTATTCTGCTGGTGCAGTCACTGTGTACATACATTACATTACTGATCCTGAGTTACCTCCTGTATTATACCCCAGAGCTGCACTCACTATTCTGCTGGTGCAGTCACTGTGTACATACATTACTGATCCTGAGTTACCTCCTGTATTATACTCCAGAGCTGCACTCACTATTCTTCTGGTGCAGTCACTGTGTACATACATTACATTACTGATCCTGAGTTACCTCCTGTATTATACTCCAGAGCTGCACTCACTATTCTGCTGGTGCAGTCACTGTGTACATACATTACATTACTGATCCTGAGTTACCTCCTGTATTATACTCCAGAGCTGCACTCACTATTCTGCTGGTGCAGTCACTGTGTACATACATTACTGATCCCGAGTTACCTCCTGTATTATACTCCAGAGCTGCACTCACTATTCTGCTGGTGCAGTCACTGTGTACATACATTACATTACTGATCCTGAGTTACCTCCTGTATTATACCCCAGAGCTGCACTCACTATTCTGCTGGTGCAGTCACTGTGTACATACATTACTGATCCTGAGTTACCTCCTGTATTATACCCCAGAGCTGCACTCACTATTCTGCTGGTGCAGTCACAGTGTACATACATTACATTACTGATCCTGAGTTACCTCCTGTATTATACTCCAGAGCTGCACTCACTATTCTTCTGGTGCAGTCACTGTGTACATACATTACATTACTGATCCTGAGTTACCTCCTGTATTATACTCCAGAGCTGCACTCACTATTCTGCTGGTGCAGTCACTGTGTACATACATTACATTACTGATCCTGAGTTACCTCCTGTATTATACTCCAGAGCTGCACTCACTATTCTGCTGGTGCAGTCACTGTGTACATACTTTACATTACTGATCCTGAGTTACCTCCTGTATTATACTCCAGAGCTGCACTCACTATTCTTCTGGTGCAGTCACTGTGTACATACATTACATTACTGATCCTGAGTTACCTCCTGTATTACACTCCAGAGCTGCACTCACTATTCTGCTGGTGCAGTCACTGTGTACATACATTACATTACTGATCCTGGGTTACCTCCTGTATTACACTCCAGAGCTGCACTCACTATTCTGCTGGTGCAGTCACTGTGTACATACATTACATTACTGATCCTGAGTTACCTCCTGTATTATACCCCAGAGCTGCACTCACTATTCTGCTGGTGCAGTCACTGTGTACATACATTACATTACTGATCCTGAGTTACCTCCTGTATTATACTCCAGAGCTGCGCTCACTATTCTGCTGGAGTAGCTCTATCTGCAGTATTTTCTTGCTCCCATGCTCCAGGCATAATATTTTGGTTAGAGGGCTCCTATGGTGGGAATTGGCCTCCTCCTGCTCGGATGCTCCTATAATACAGGCTGGGGGTTTTGTCTTGCAGTGTGTGGACCAGCTGACCAAGATCCAGACGGAACTCCAGGAGACAGTGAAGGATTTAGCCAAGGCCAAAAAGAAGTACTATGAGGCCGAGCAGATGGCCCATGGAATGCGCGAAAAAGCCGACATCGATGCCAAGTGAGTTCCTGGTGTCTAATGTTATTAGCTGGAGATGCCGCCACTTCACAATCAGTCATTGAGGGCAGCACTTGGCCGCGTCTGAGCGGCGGAAGGAAAAGCTGCGACTGAGCCCAAACTGGATCCTCTCCAGCTCCGTCTGCCCGAACCCACGATCCCAGAGCGTTCTGTATATTACCGACATATATAAGAAGATCGTCCAGGAGAAGCCGTCACACATGATCTAAGGGAAACGTATGCAAAAGAGCGTCCGCACTGCAGCGCCCCCGAAATATATATATTCTCATAAGGGCAGTATTATAGCAGTTATATTCTTCTCATGAGAGCAGTATTATAGTAGTTCTATTCTTGTACATAGGGGGCAGTATTATAGTGGTTATATTCTTGTACATAGGGGGCAGTATTATAGTAGTTATATTCTTGTATATAGGGGCAGTATTATAGTGGTTATATTCTTGTACATAGGAGCAGTATTATAGTAGTTATATTCTTGTATATAGGGGCAGTATTATAGTGGTTATATTCTTGTACATAGGAGCAGTATTATAGTAGTTATATTCTTGTATATAGGGGCAGTATTATAGTGGTTATATTCTTGTACATAGGAGCAGTATTATAGTAGTTATATTCTTGTATATAGGGGCAGTATTATAGTAGTTATATTCTTGTACATAGGGGCAGTATTATAGTAGATATATTCTTGTATATAGGGGCAGTATTATAGTAGTTATATTCTTGTACATAGGGGGCAGCATTATAGTAGTTATATTCTTGTATATAGGGGCAGTATTATAGTGGTTATATTCTTGTACATAGGGAGCAGTATTATAGTGGTTATATTCTTGTACATAGGGGCAGTATTATAGTAGTTATATTCTTGTACATAGGAGCAGTATTATAGTTGTTATATTCTTGTACATGGGAGCAGTATTATAGTAGTTATATTCTTGTACATAGGGGCAGTATTATAGTAGTTATATTCTTGTACATAGGAGCAGTATTATAGTTGTTATATTCTTGTACATGGGAGCAGTATTATAGTAGTTATATTCTTGTACATAGGGGCAGTATTATAGTAGTTATATTCTTGTACATAGGGGCAGTATTATAGTAGTTATATTCTTGTATATAGGGGCAGTATTATAGTAGTTATATTCTTGTACATAGGGGCAGTATTATTGTAGATATATTCTTGTACATAGGGGCAGTATTATATTACATATATTCTTGTACATAGGGGTAGTATTATAGTAGTTATATTCTTGTACATAGGAGCAGTATTATAGTAGTTATATTCTTGTATATAGGGGCAGTATTATAGTAGTTATATTCTTGTACATAGGGGCAGTATTATAGTAGTTATATTCTTGTACATAGGAGCAGTATTATAGTAGTTATATTCTTGTACATAGGGGCAGTATTATAGTAGTTATATTTTTGTACATAGGGGCAGTATTATAGTAGTTATATTCTTGTACATAGGGGCAGTATTATAGTAGTTATATTCTTGTACATAGGGGCAGTATTATAGTAGTTATATTCTTGTATATAGGGGGCAGTATTATAGTAGTTATATTCTTGTACATAGGGGGCAGTATCATAGTACAGTAGTTATATTCTTGTATATAGGGGGCAGTATTATAGCAGTTATATTCTTGTACATAGAGGCAGTATTATAGTAGTTATATTCTTGTACATAGGGGGCAGTATTATAGTAGTTATAATCTTGTACATAGGGGCAGTATTATAGCAGTTATATTCTTGTACATAGGAGCAGTATTATAGTAGTTATATTCTTGTACATAGGGGCAGTATTATAGTAATTATATTCTTGTACATAGGGGCAGTATTATAGTAGTTATATTCTTGTATATAGGGGCAGTATTATAGTAGTTATATTCTGGTACATAGGGGACAGTATTATAGTAGTTATATTCTTGTACATAGGGGCAGTATTATAGTAGATATATTCTTGTACATAGGGGCAGTATTATTGTAGATATATTCTTGTACATAGGGGCAGTATTATATTACATATATTCTTGTACATAGGGGCAGTATTATAGTAGTTATATTCTTGTACATAGGAGCAGTATTATAGTAGTTATATTCTTGTACATAGGGGGCAGTATTATAGTAGTTATATTCTTGTACATAGGGGCAGTATTATAGTAGTTATATTCTTGTACATAGGGGCAGTATTATAGTAGTTATATTCTTGTATGTAGGGGCAGTATTATAGTAGTTATATTCCTGTACATAGGGGCAGTATTATAGTAGATATATTCTTGAACATAGGGGCAGTATTATAGTAGTTATATTCTTGTACATAGGGGGCAGTATTATAGTAGTTATATTCTTGTACATAGGAGCAGTATTATAGTAGTTATATTCTTGTATATAGGGACAGTATTATAGTAGTTATATTCTTGTACATAGGGGCAGTATTATAGTAGTTATATTCTTGTACATAGGGGCAGTATTATAGTAGTTATATTCTTGTACATAGGGGGCAGTATTATAGTAGCTATATTCTTGTACATAGGGGCAGTATTATAGTAGTTATATTCTTGTATATAGGGGCAGTATTATAGTAGTTATATTCTTGTATATAGGAGCAGTATTATAGTAGTTATATTCTTGTACATAGAGGCAGTATTATAGTAGTTATATTCTTGTACATAGGGGGCAGTATTATAGTTGTTATATTCTTGTACATAGGGGCAGTATTATAGTAGTTATATTCTTGTACATAGGAGCAGTATTATAGTAGTTATATTCTTGTACATAGGGGCAGTATTATAGTAGTTATATTCTTGTACATAGGGGCAGTATTATAGTAGTTATATTCTGGTACATAGGGGGCAGTATTATAGTAGTTATATTCTTGTATATAGGGGAGCAGTATTATAGTAATATTCTGGTACATAGGGGCAGTATTATGGGTCGGATACTGGGCCCCATCTTTGTATAATAGTTTTTCGTGTTGTTTCTGGAGATGTGTTGCTGCATTAGACATATGATACCGGTGGTGACAGCAGTTTATATCTAATAGGAAGTTCGGTGTCTCTGTTTCCGTGGTGATGCTGCGTCTGACACATTGTTGTATAACGGGTTTGTCACTCATCGCGCCCGGATTTTGAAGGTCAGACGTTTTTGTCCCATAATGCATCAGTGTTTCAAATTTTAAAGCCACGTTTCCTTCATGCGGGTGAAAAAAATGGAGTCTGTCCGGTCGTTCCTCACTGCAGTCATCTATGGGGGGGTTTCGGCGCCCGAGCAATTTTTTATCATTTCCCAATTTTTTTAGCTTTACCTTCTTAAACAGCTGATGGGTTTGTTACAGTGAATAAGTTTAGCTAATCTTCAGCTGAAATTTCCAATCCTCGGCTGCAGACTGATACATTGTAGCATAGTGCAGCTGTGTGAGTGCAGACTGATACATTGTAGCATAGTGCAGCTGTGTGAGCGCAGGCTGATACATTGTAGCATAGTGGAGCTGTGTGAGTGCAGACTGATACATTGTAGCATAGTGCAGCTGTGTGAGTGCAGACTGATACATTGTAGCATAGTGCAGCTGTGTGAGCGCAGACTGATACATTGTAGCATAGTGGAGCTGTGTGAGCGCAGGCTGATACATTGTAGCATAGTGAAGCTGTGTGAGTGCAGACTGATACATTGTAGCATAGTGCAGCTGTGTGAGTGCAGACTGATACATTGTAGCATAGTGGAGCTGTGTGAGTGCAGACTGATACATTGTAGCATAGTGAAGCTGTGTGAGCGCAGGCTGATACATTGTAGCATAGTGCAGCTGTGTGAGTGCAGACTGATACATTGTAGCATAGTGAAGCTGTGTGAGCGCAGGCTGATACATTGTAGCATAGTGGAGCTGTGTGAGTGCAGACTGATACATTGTAGCATAGTGGAGCTGTGTGAGCGCAGGCTGATACATTGTAGCATAGTGAAGCTGTGTGAGTGCAGACTGATACATTGTAGCATAGTGGAGCTGTGTGAGCGCAGGCTGATACATTGTAGCATAGTGCAGCTGTGTGAGTGCAGACTGATACATTGTAGCATAGTGAAGCTGTGTGAGCGCAGGCTGATACATTGTAGCATAGTGGAGCTGTGTGAGTGCAGACTGATACATTGTAGCATAGTGCAGCTGTGTGAGTGCAGACTGATACATTGTAGCATAGTGCAGCTGTGTGAGCGCAGGCTGATACATTGTAGCATAGTGGAGCTGTGTGGGCGCAGACTGATACATTGTAGCATAGTGCAGCTGTGTGAGTGCAGGCTGATACATTGTAGCATAGTGCAGCTGTGTGAGCGCAGGCTGATACATTGTAGCATAGTGCAGCTGTGTGAGCGCAGGCTGATACATTGTAGCATAGTGAAGCTGTGTGAGTGCAGACTGATACATTGCAGCATAGTGCAGCTGTGTGAGCGCAGGCTGATACATTGTAGCATAGTGCAGCTGTGTGAGCGCAGGCTGATACATTGTAGCATAGTGAAGCTGTGTGAGTGCAGACTGATACATTGCAGCATAGTGCAGCTGTGTGAGTGCAGACTGATACATTGTAGCATAGTGCAGCTGTGTGAGTGCAGACTGATACATTGTAGCATAGTGCAGCTGTGTGAGTGCAGACTGATACATTGTAGCATAGTGCAGCTGTGTGAGCGCAGACTGATACATTGTAGCATAGTGCAGCTGTGTGAGTGCAGACTGATACATTGTAATATAGTGGAGCTGTGTGAGTGCAGACTGATACATTGTAGCATAGCGCAGCTGTGTGAGCGCAGGCTGATACATTGTAGCATAGTGAAGCTGTGTGAGTGCAGACTGATACATTGTAGCATAGTGCAGCTGTGTGAGTGCAGACTGATACATTGTAGCATAGTGCAGCTGTGTGAGTGCAGACTGATACATTGTAGCATAGTGCAGCTGTGTGAGTGCAGACTGATGCATTGTAATATAGTGGAGCTGTGTGAGTGCAGACTGATACATTGTAGCATAGTGAAGCTGTGTGAGTGCAGACTGATGCATTGTAATATAGTGGAGCTGTGTGAGTGCAGACTGATACATTGTAGCATAGTGAAGCTGTGTGAGTGCAGACTGATACATTGTAGCATAGTGCAGCTGTGTGAGTGCAGACTGATACATTGTAGCATAGTGAAGCTGTGGTGAGTGCAGACTGATACATTGTAGCATAGTGAAGCTGTGTGAGTGCAGACTGATACATTGTAGCATAGTGCGGCTGTGTGAATGCAGACTGATACATTGTAACAAATCACAGCTGTGTGAGCGCAGGCTGATACATTGTAGCATAGTGCAGCTGTGTGAGCGCAGGATGATATATTGTTGCATAGTGCAGCTGTGTGAGTGCAGGCTGATACATTGTAGCATAGTGCAGCTGTGTGAGTGCAGACTGATACATTGTAGCATAGCGCAGCTGTGTGAGCGCAGGCTGATACATTGTAGCATAGTGAAGCTGTGTGAGTGCAGACTGATACATTGTAGCATAGTGCAGCTGTGTGAGTGCAGACTGATACATTGTAGCATAGTGCAGCTGTGTGAGTGCAGACTGATACATTGTAGCATAGTGCAGCTGTGTGAGTGCAGACTGATGCATTGTAATATAGTGGAGCTGTGTGAGTGCAGACTGATACATTGTAGCATAGTGAAGCTGTGTGAGTGCAGACTGATGCATTGTAATATAGTGGAGCTGTGTGAGTGCAGACTGATACATTGTAGCATAGTGAAGCTGTGTGAGTGCAGACTGATACATTGTAGCATAGTGCAGCTGTGTGAGTGCAGACTGATACATTGTAGCATAGTGAAGCTGTGGTGAGTGCAGACTGATACATTGTAGCATAGTGAAGCTGTGTGAGTGCAGACTGATACATTGTAGCATAGTGCGGCTGTGTGAATGCAGACTGATACATTGTAACAAATCACAGCTGTGTGAGCGCAGGCTGATACATTGTAGCATAGTGCAGCTGTGTGAGCGCAGGATGATATATTGTTGCATAGTGCAGCTGTGTGAGTGCAGGCTGATACATTGTAGCATAGTGCAGCTGTGTGGGCGCAGACTGATACATTGCAGCATAGTGCAGCTGTGTGAGTGCAGACTGATACATTGTAATATAGTGGAGCTGTGTGAGTGCAGACTGATACATTGTAGCATAGTGCAGCTGTGTGAGTGCAGACTGATACATTGTAGCATAGTGCAGCTGTGTGAGTGCAGACTGATACATTGTAGCATAGTGCAGCTGTGTGAGTGCAGACTGATACATTGTAGCATAGTGAAGCTGTGTGAGTGCAGACTGATACATTGTAGCATAGTGAAGCTGTGTGGGTGAAGACTGATACATTGTAACAAATCACAGCTGTGTGAGCGCAGGCTGATACATTGTAGCATAGTGCAGCTGTGTGAGCGCAGGATGATATATTGTTGCATAGTGCAGCTGTGTGAGTGCAGGCTGATACATTGTAGCATAGTGCAGCTGTGTGAATGCAGACTGATACATTGTAGCATAGCGCAGCTGTGTGAGCGCAGGATGATATATTGTTGCATAGTGCAGCTGTGTGAGTGCAGACTGATACATTGTAGCAAAGCGCGGTTGTGTGAGCGCAGACTGATACATTGTAGCATAGTGCAGCTGTGTGAGCGCAGGATGATATATTGTTGCATAGTGCAGCTGTGTGAGTGCAGGCTGATACATTGTAGCATAGCGCAGCTGTGTGAGTGCAGACTGATACATTGTTGCATAGTGCAGCTGTGTGAGCGCAGACTGATACATTGTAATATAGTGGAGCTGTGTGAGTGCAGACTGATACATTGTAGCATAGTGCGGCTGTGTGGGTGAAGACTGATACATTGTAACATAGTGCGGCTGTGTGAGTGCAGACTGATACATTGTAGCATAGTGCGGCTGTGTGAGTGCAGACTGATACATTGTAGCATAGTGCAGCTGTGTGAGTGCAGACTGATACATTGTAGCATAGTGCAGCTGTGTGAGTGCAGACTGATACATTGTAGCATAGTGCAGCTGTGTGAGCGCAGACTGATACATTGTAGCATAGTGCAGCTGTGTGAGTGCAGACTGATACATTGTAGCATAGTGCAGCTGTGTGAGTGCAGACTGATACATTGTAGCATAGTGCAGCTGTATGAGCGCAGACTGATACATTGTAGCATAGTGCAGCTGTGTGAGTGCAGACTGATACATTGTAGCATAGTGAAGCTGTATGGGTGAAGACTGATACATTGTAACAAATCACAGCTGTGTGAGTGCAGACTGATACATTGCAGCATAGTGCAGCTGTGTGAGTGCAGACTGATACATTGTAGCATAGTGCGGCTGTGTGAGTGCAGACTGATACATTGTAATATAGTGGAGCTGTGTGAGTGCAGACTGATACATTGTAGCATAGTGCGGCTGTGTGGGTGAAGACTGATACATTGTAACAAATCACAGCTGTGTGAGTGCAGACTGATGCATTGTAATATAGTGGAGCTGTGTGAGTGCAGACTGATACATTGTAGCATAGTGCGGCTGTGTGAGTGCAGACTGATACATTGTAGCATAGTGCGGCTGTGTGAGTGCAGACTGATACATTGTAGCATAGTGCAGCTGTGTGAGTGCAGACTGATACATTGTAGCATAGTGCAGCTGTGTGAGTGCAGACTGATACATTGTAGCATAGTGCAGCTGTATGAGCGCAGACTGATACATTGTAGCATAGTGCAGCTGTGTGAGTGCAGACTGATACATTGTAGCATAGTGAAGCTGTATGGGTGAAGACTGATACATTGTAACAAATCACAGCTGTGTGAGTGCAGACTGATACATTGCAGCATAGTGCAGCTGTGTGAGTGCAGACTGATACATTGCAGCATAGTGCAGCTGTGTGAGTGCAGACTGATACATTGTAGCATAGTGCGGCTGTGTGGGTGAAGACTGATACATTGTAACAAATCACAGCTGTGTGAGTGCAGACTGATACATTGTAACAAAGTGAAGCTGTGTGAGCGCAGGCTGATACATTGTAGCATAGTGCAGCTGTGTGAGTGCAGACTGATACATTGTAATATAGTGGAGCTGTGTGAGTGCAGACTGATACATTGTAGCACAGTGCGGCTGTGTGAGTGCAGACTGATACATTGTAGCATAGTGCAGCTGTGTGAGTGCAGACTGATACATTGTAGCATAGTGCAGCTGTGTGAGTGCAGACTGATACATTGTAGCATAGTGAAGCTGTGTGGGCGCAGACTGATACATTGTAGCATAGTGCAACTGTGTGAGCGCAGACTGATACATTGTAGCATAGTGCAGCTGTGTGAGCGCAGACTGATACATTGTAGCATAGTGCAGCTGTGTGAGCGCAGACTGATACATTGTAGCATAGTGCAGCTGTGTGAATGCAGACTGATACATTGTAGCATAGTGCAGCTGTGTGAATGCAGACTGATACATTGTAGCATAGTACATCTGTGTGAGTGCAGACTGATACATTGTAGCATAGTGCGGCTGAGTGAGTGCAGACTGATACATTGTAACATAGTGCAGCTGTGTGAATGCAGACTGATACATTGTAGCATAGTGCGGCTGTGTGAGTGCAGACTGATACATTGTAGCATAGTGCAGCTGTGTGAGTGCAGACTGATGCATTGTAGCATAGTGAAGCTGTGTGAATGCAGACTGATACATTGTAGCATAGTGCAGCTGTGTGAGTGCAGTCTGATACATTGTAACAGTGCAGCTGTGTGAGTGCAGACTGATACATTGTAGCATAGCGCAGCTGTGTGAATGCAGACTGATACATTGTAGCATAGTGCAGCTGTGTGAGTGCAGACTGATGCATTGTAGCATAGTGCAGCTGTGTGAGTGCAGACTGATACATTGTAGCATAGTGCAGCTGTGTGAGTGCAGACTGATGCATTGTAGCATAGTGCAGCTGTGTGAGTGCAGACTGATGCATTGTAGCATAGTGAAGCTGTGTGAGTGCAGACTGATACATTGTAGCGTAGTGCAGCTGTGTGAGGGCAGACTGATGCATTGTAGCATAGTGCAGCTGTGTGAGTGCAGACTGATACATTGTAGCATAGTGCAGCTGTGTGAGCGCAGACTGATACATTGTAGCATAGTGCAGCTGTGTGAGTGCAGACTGATACATTGTAGCATAGTGCAGCTGTGTGAGTACAGACTGATACATTGTAACAAAGCGCGGCTGTGTGAGTGCAGACTGATACATTGTAGCATAGTGCAGCTGTGTGGGTGCAGACTGATGCATTGTAGCATAGTGCAGCTGTGTGGGTGCAGACTGATGCATTGTAGCATAGTGCGGCTGTGTGAGCGCAGACTGATACATTGTAGCATAGTGCAGCTGTGTGAGTGCAGACTGATACATTGTAGCATAGTGCAGCTGTGTGAGTGCAGGCTGATGCATTGTAGCATAGTGCGGCTGTGTGAGCGCAGACTGATACATTGTAGCATAGTGCAGCTGTGTGAATGCAGACTGATGCATTGTAGCATAGTGCAGCTGTGTGAATGCAGACTGATGCATTGTAGCATAGTGCAGCTGTGTGAGCGCAGACTGATACATTGTAGCATAGTGCAGCTGTGTGAGTGCAGACTGATGCATTGTAGCATAGTGCAGCTGTGTGAGTGCAGACTGATACATTGTAGCATAGTGCAGCTGTGTGGGTGCAGACTGATGCATTGTAGCATAGTGCGGCTGTGTGAGCGCAGACTGATACATTGTAGCATAGTGCAGCTGTGTGAATGCAGACTGATACATTGTAGCATAGTGCAGCTGTGTGAGTGCAGGCTGATGCATTGTAGCATAGTGCAGCTGTGTGAGTGCAGACTGATACATTGTAGCATAGTGCAGCTGTGTGAATGCAGACTGATACATTGTAGCATAGTGCGGCTGTGTGAGCGCAGACTGATACATTGTAGCATAGTGCAGCTGTGTGAGTGCAGACTGATACATTGTAATATAGTGCAGCTGTGTGAGCGCAGACTGATACATTGTAATATAGTGCAGCTGTGTGAGTGCAGACTGATACATTGTAGCATAGTGCAGCTGTGTGAGTGCAGACTGATACATTGTAATATAGTGCAGCTGTGTGAGCGCAGACTGATGCATTGTAACAAAGCGCGGCTGTGTGGGCACAGACTTTATCTACTTCTTCATGGATCGCATGTTTTGGGGAAGGGGGTCAGATTTGCACAGGCTTTGAGGAGCCAATGAGTTTCTTTTACTCTTAAGGTGTCAGTCACCACTGTATCTCTGGCATTATATTCATGAACCAGGAGGCTCAGGATGAAGTCCAGTCGCTTTAAGTATTGGAGGATGGGAGTGTCGGTGGAGACTGATTGGAGTAATTGTCAATGGTTCATGGGAAAAAATAAGCAAAGCAAGAAAATGATCTCACTGGCACCACCTAGTGGAGGAAACCGGGAAAGGCAGATTTAGGAGTTGCAATAACGAGGTACCACCGCTTTTCTAAATCCGTTTTTTGCCTTTGGAGTAATGAGCTGACGTCAGTCACGTTC
>NC_134354.1:784308076-784423076 GCF_048569485.1 Anomaloglossus baeobatrachus | reverse complement strand
ATGTAGCAGAGCTGTCGGTAATGATGTAGCAGAGCTGTCGGTAATGATGTAGCCGGGCTGTCGGTAATGATGTAGCCGGGCTGTCGGTAATGATGTAGCCGGGCTGTCGGTAATGATGTAGCCGGGCTGTCGGTAATGATGTAGCCGGGCTGTCTGTAATGATGTAGCAGGGCTGTCGGTAATGATGTAGCAGAGCTGTCGGTAATGATGTAGCAGAGCTGTCTGTAATGATGTAGCAGAGCTGTCTGTAATGATGTAGCAGAGCTGTCTGTAATGATGTAGCAGGGCTGTCAGTAATGATGTAGCTGAGCTGTTTGTGCTCCTCGCATCTTTCCTTACACAGTTTTCTTTTTTTCTCTTCTCAGATCTAAACTCAGCTTGTTCCAATCTAGGATAAGTTTACAGAAGGCAAATGTGAAGGTGAGTGATTTCATGCCGCTGCCTCCATTCACATCCGGAGCTGCATTTAAAATTCTGCCGAATTTTGAAACTGGCTGCATATGGCTGACACTCGTGTGACCCAACCGGCGGCTGATCAGTTCCCATAATGCTTTGCTCTCTTGTAACCGGAGATGTCTGAAATTTTACTTTTGTATGTGAATGAAGATGAAAAGGTTCTGAAACGTATCTGTGGATCTTAAAGGGTTTGTTCACTTAGCACAGCCCCTTGTAAGGCAAAAAACGGTATTAGCTGCAGAATTGCAATGGATGATTAGCCCTGACCCCCTAACCCTGACTCTGTAATCCTAGTCCTGACCCTCTAGCCCCGGCCCCTTGTAGCCCCGGCCCCTTGTAGCCCCGGCCCCTTGTAGCCCCGGCCCCTTGTAGCCCCGGCCCCTTGTAGCCCCGGCCCCTTGTAGCCCCAGCCCCTTGTAGCCCCGGCCCTTGTATCCCTGACCCTGACCTTATCCCTAACCCCAAACATGACCCCCTAATCTTAACCATAGCACCTTACTCTGGACCCCTTAACTTTAACCTTCACTCTATAACCTTAATTCTAACCCTATAGTGATGGAACTGTATTATTCGTTTGGAGATGATTGGGGGCCCAGGTGATCATGTGACACTTGTATTTTGCATTTCGGGTGGTTTTGCGTTTTGGGTGGTTTTGCGTTTTGGGTGGTTTTGCGTTTTGGGTGGTTTTGCGTTTTGGGTGGTTTTGCGTTTTGGGTGGTTTTGCGTTTTGGGTGGTTTTGCGTTTTGGGTGGTTTTGCGTTTTGGGTGGTTTTGCGTTTTGGGTGGTTTTGCGTTTTGGGTGGTTTTGCGTTTTGGGTGGTTTTGCGTTTTGGGTGGTTTTGCGTTTTGGGTGGTTTTGCGTTTTGGGTGGTTTTGCGTTTTGGGTGGTTTTGCGTTTTGGGTGGTTTTGCGTTTTGGGTGGTTTTGCGTTTCGGGTGGTTTTGCGTTTCGGGGCACACAGACCTTGATGTCATCAGAGTCCACCTCTTCTTCTTCTTCCAGTTAAAAGCTCGGAGACAGGAATGTAACGCCAAAGCCACTCACGCCCGGAACGATTATCTCCTCACCCTGGCAGCCGCCAATGCCCACCAGGACCGCTATTACCAGACAGACCTGGCCAATGCCATGAAGGTAAGTCTGGCAGTATATCGATGTCGAGGGAAGCGGAGGACGCTGGGTAATGGGCACCATACACAGACTGGTCGTACTGGCGGTCTCACCATATTATTGATTGGGTGCCATTTACCACCATCTGGGGCTCAATGACCTGTGCCTCTGGGTGAGGGCTCAGTAGTGTGGGTGCCGAGGTGGGGGGCGCACGGGGCTCCCTTGTCCCTTTGTTGTCTGCGGTGCCAGTCTTGCGGCCGATCAGACAATGGCATTTCTTTGCTGGTGCATTGAATGGCCGGCGGACGTGTTTATGCCGCTCGTCTGATCCGACTTCCTCCGTCCTTTGTACTCGGAGGGTCGGAGACTGATGTCATTATAGTATTGTTCGAATATAGGCGAGGAATGTGTGATCGTCTGGATGTGCCGGGGGAGGGGGGGGGGGGAGTGACCTAAACTGGCCCAAATATTATACAACTGCCACTACACCTTGGAGCTAGTGTCCCGGATGTCGTCAACCTTTGGTCCATGGCTCCAGCTCTGCTGCACTGTCAGCTGGCATCTAAGCAAGTCTGAAATCCACCATCTAGGCAAGTCTGAAATCCGCCATCTAAGCAAGTCTGAAATCCGCCATCTAGGCAAGTCTGAAATCCGCCATCTAGGCAATTCTGAAATCTACCATCTAGGCAAGTCTGAAATCCACCATCTCAGCAAGTCTGAAATCCACCATCTAGGCAAGTCTGAAATCCGCCATCTAGGCAAGTCTGAAATCCGCCATCTAGGCAAGTCTGAAATCCGCCATCTAGGCAAGTCTGAAATCCGCCATCTAGGCAAGTCTGAAATCCGCCATCTCGGCAAGTCTGAAATCCGCCATCTAGGCGAGTCTGAAATCCGCCATCTAGGCAAGTCTGAAATCCGCCATCTAGGCAAGTCTGAAATCCGCCATCTAGGCAAGTCTGAAATCCGCCATCTAGGCAAGTCTGAAATCCGCCATCTAGGCAAGTCTGAAATCCGCCATCTCGGCAAGTCTGAAATCCGCCATCTAGGCAAGTCTGAAATCCGCCATCTAGGCAAGTCTGAAATCCGCCATCTAGGCAAGTCTGAAATCCGCCATCTAGGCAAGTCTGAAATCCGCCATCTAGGCAAGTCTGAAATCCGCCATCTAGGCAAGTCTGAAATCCGCCATCTAGGCGAGTCTGAAATCTACCACCTCAGCAAGTCTGAAATCTACCACCTCAGCAAGTCTGAAATCCACCATCTAGGCAAGTCTGAAATCCGCCATCTAGGCAAGTCTGAAATCCGCCATCTAGGCAAGTCTGAAATCCGCCATCTAGGCAAGTCTGAAATCCGCCATCTAGGCAAGTCTGAAATCCGCCATCTAGGCAAGTCTGAAATCCGCCATCTAGGCAAGTCTGAAATCCGCCATCTAGGCAAGTCTGAAATCCGCCATCTAGGCAAGTCTGAAATCCGCCATCTAGGCAAGTCTGAAATCCGCCATCTAGGCAAGTCTGAAATCCGCCATCTAGGCAAGTCTGAAATCCGCTATTTAGACTGCATCTTTATCCATCCGTCATGCTTTACACTGCAGCTCAGCTCTCCCCCCATTATGACACTGCTATTAGTGACTTCAGCATGGCCCCATGAACTGATAGTCTAAGATAGTCGGAAATCCACTTCCTTTCTCATCATAAGCTTAGGTTTTTGCTTTCTGCCTTCTCCATGCTTTACACTGCAGCTGTGCTTTTTCAGTCTAGCTGCTGCGTATAAGCATATAGACTTGTGTCCATTATTGGAAGGGCAGACTGATTTCAGGACTGGCCAGGATGCCCCCCGGGGTTCATTACTTGGACTCTTCCCTCCAGTCGTTTCTCACCTATCAGTTTCTGGGAAAGCTGGGTGACGACCACTATGGCTGCTGTTACACAGATCTATCACCCAGCTTTCGTAGAAAGGGATTTTTGGAGGAAATGTGCCGCTCTGGGGTGTCGTTGGCGCTGCCCGTGAGTCATTGTCGCTGCTGGTTGTTTGGGTTTAGTTCCCATTGTCTGGAATGGTCAGACATGATGAACAGATTAGTGATTTATGGGGTCTCTGGGGGGCCGCGGTCTCTCCCTTCCTTTCTGCGCTCCACCTGTTTCCTGTGCCCAGTGCGGCTGGTGAGGCCGCCGTCTAAATATACCACCCTGCTGCGGCACATGTGCCATCATTAATGGGAACGTCCAGTCCACGCAAGTCCTAAAGGGAAATGTTCTGCCACTTTCTAATCTGCGTTTTGTTTCTATTCTTTTTCAGGTCTCTGCTTGCTGTCAGTGAATGGAAGCGTCAGAGATTAGGTTTAACACCTGTGAGCAATAACTGTATCCAATCTAGACAAAAGCCCGGACCCCAAACTGATACATTATAACTGCGCTGATACATTGTAACAAACATCAGAACCAGACATGGGTTTGTGCTGCTGATGCGTGTGGCTCAGAGGATCTTGGGAGCCCTGGTGATGTCACAGTGAGGGGGCTGGGCTATACTCGGAGCACTGGTGATGTCACAGTGAGGAGGCTGGGCTATATTGGGGGCACTGGTGATGTCACAGTGAGGGGGCTGGGCTATACTGGGGGCACTGGTGATGTCACAGTGAGGGGCTGGGCTATACTGGGAGCACTGGTGATGTCACAGTGAGGGGGCTGGGCTATACTGGGGGCACTGGTGATGTCACAGTGAAGGGGCTGGGCTATACTGGGGGCACTGGTGATGTCACAGTGAGGGGGCTGGGCTATACTGGGGGCACTGGTGATGTCACAGTGAGGGGGCTGGGCTATACTGGGAGCACTGGTGATGTCACAGTGAGGGGGCTGGGCTATACTGGGGGCACTGGTGATGTCACAGTGAGGGGGCTGGGCTATACTGGGAGCACTGGTGATGTCACAGTGAGGGGGCTGGGCTATACTGGGGGCACTGGTGATGTCACAGTGAGGGGGCTGGGCTATACTGGGAGCACTGGTGATGTCACAGTGAGGGGGCTGGGCTATACTGGGAGCACTGGTGATGTCACAGTGAGGGGGCTGGGCTATACTGGGAGCACTGGTGATGTCACAGTGAGGGGGCTGCGCTATACTGGGGGCACTGGTGATGTCACAGTGAGGGGGCTGGGCTATACTGGGAGCACTGGTGATGTCACAGTGAGGGGGCTGGGCTATACTGGGAGCACCGGTGATGTCACAGTGAGGGGGCTGGGCTATACTGGGAGCACCGGTGATGTCACAGTGAGGGGGCTGGGCTATACTGGGGGCACTGGTGATGTCACAGTGAGGGGGCTGGGCTATACTGGGGGCACTGGTGATGTCACGGTGAGGGGGCTGGGCTATACTGGGGGCACTGGTGATGTCACAGTGAGGGGGCTGGGCTATACTGGGAGCACTGGTGATGTCACAGTGAGGGGGCTGGGCTATACTGGGAGCACTGGTGATGTCACAGTGAGGGGGCTGGGCTATACTGGGAGCACTGGTGATGTCACAGTGAGGGGGCTGCGCTATACTGGGGGCACTGGTGATGTCACAGTGAGGGGGCTGGGCTATACTGGGAGCACTGGTGATGTCACAGTGAGGGGGCTGGGCTATACTGGGAGCACCGGTGATGTCACAGTGAGGGGGCTGGGCTATACTGGGAGCACCGGTGATGTCACAGTGAGGGGGCTGGGCTATACTGGGGGCACTGGTGATGTCACAGTGAGGGGGCTGGGCTATACTGGGGGCACTGGTGATGTCACAGTGAGGGGGCTGGGCTATACTGGGAGCACTGGTGATGTCACAGTGAGGGGGCTGGGCTATACTGGGAGCACTGGTGATGTCACAGTGAGGGGGCTGGGCTATACTGGGAGCACCGGTGATGTCACAGTGAGGGGGCTGGGCTATACTGGGGGCACTGGTGATGTCACAGTGAGGGGGCTGGGCTATACTGGGGGCACTGGTGATGTCACGGTGAGGGGGCTGGGCTATACTGGGGGCACTGGTGATGTCACAGTGAGGGGCTGGGCTGTACTGGGGGCACTGGTGATGTCACAGTGAGGGGCTGGGCTGTACTGGGAGCACTGGTGATGTCACAGTGAGGGGGCTGGGCTATACTGGGAGCACTGGTGATGTCACAGTGAGGGGGCTGGGCTATACTGGGAGCACTGGTGATGTCACAATGAGGGGGCTGGGCTGTACTGGGAGCACTGGCTGGGTTATATGGGCAAGTCACAAAAACTAATGATTATTTATCACGTAACCAAACTGCCTCGAAGCACCACCATAACGGTCACATGCTTTGTATAATTATAGCGCCCTCTCTCCACAGGATCCGCACCCCTATAACCGCCATCTCCCCCATTTGGTCCCAGTCTGTCTGATTCCCATATACTGATCTCCCATGGGCAGAATTCTTTCAGCTCCCTCTGCTGGTCAGACCCACGCACTGCACCCTCTGGTCTAGCATCATGTAATCAGCGCCCCCTAATGGTCAACCAGGTCTGTTAAGTAGAAATATGGCTCAGTTATTGCTAGGGATGAGCGGACCTATGGAAGCTAGAGTTTGCCAGATTTCAGCCGGACTTATGTTAAAGGTTTAGTTCGACACCCGGACTTGACCCTGAACCACATATCAGTCAATAGTGACCCAACTTTTGTGCTATAAAATGGTCGTAGTAAGGGGTAGTGGGCTGCAGAAGGTAGAAAAATAGGGGCAATTGCCCTGGAAACAAATGTGGATAAGGAAATAAGTAAAAAAAAAAAAAAAAAATATTCTTGATAATCAGCACACATAAAGCAGACAACTGCAGGCTGCAACCCTCAGCTGTTTGCATTACCTGGTTATCAAAAATAGAGGGGATCCCAAGCTGTTTTTTTTTTTATTATTATTTTCGATAACTAGCATAGGTAAATCTGACAGCTGGGGTCTGGTATTATCAGGCTGGAAGGTCTATGGTTATTTGGCCACTTCCCAGCCTAAAAATAGTAGCCCGCAGCTGCCCCAGAAGAGGAGCATCACATTAGATGCTCCAAATCTGGCACTTTACTTGGTGATTGTCCTGGAGCGGTTGCACTCGGGGTAATATTTTGGTGCTCATGTCAGCTGGCATCAAGCCCAGCGACTAGTAATGGAGAGGAGTCTATAAGACTCCACCATTACTAACCCAGCAAGTGTAGAGTTAAGACACATACGAAAAAAAAAATAATTAACAAAGACTCCCTCACACTACCTCATTCACCAATTTATTAACTAAAAAGAAATCCTGGAAGTTCCGACGTAATGCAATGTTGTAATGTCCCACGACGCCAATCGATTCCTATGGAGCCTTGTTCTCAGAATGTTCCCAAAATGAGGCTCCATAGGTCACGCCCGGTCAACTGCAGCCCCAAATTTCTCCCACTTGTACCTGCTGCTGACCAGGATTTATTTTGAATTAATAAATTGATGAATGAGTGGGTGTGGGGGAGTGTTTATTCCCCAATTGGAGTACATCAGAACTTCCAGGGTTTATTTTGAAGTAATAAATTAGTGTGGGAGGGGGGGTGGGCTTTTTTCAAATAAACTATTTTTTTGTAACTGTACACTTACCGGATTAGTAATGTGGGAGTCTGATAGACGCTTCTCCATTACTAACCCCTAGGCTTGATGCCAGCTGACATCAACCCCGAAATCATGACCCCCGATTGCCACCACACCAGGGCAAATGGGAAGATCCGAGGAGAAGCACCAGAATTGACGCATCTAATGGATTCTCTACTTCTGGAGCAGCTGCAGGCTGCTATTTTTAGGCTGGGAGGGGCCCAATAACCATGTATTTTCCCAACCTGATATTACCAGTCCCCAGCTGTCTGATTTATCTTGGCCAGTTACAAAAATAGGGGGGACCCCACTCCAGGATTTTTTTTTTTATTATTTAATTTTTTATTTTTTTTTTTTAAAAAAAAAAGGTCCATGTCTGAGTTCGGGTGCTGTCATATGCTAATAAAGTTAGTTGAAAGGCTGTAGCGAAGCCAATCAACAAGCTTTATTGCATGGGGAAGATGCCTGTACACTGCTGTGAACAATAAAATTGAAAATAATTACGTGGGGTCTTGCCTATTTCTGATAACCGGCTAAGGTAAAGTTGACGGCTGGGAGTTGCAGCCCACAGTTGTCTGCTTTACCTTTGCTGGGTATCAAAAATAGGCAGGACCCCACGTAATTATTTATTCTCAACTTTATTGTTCACAGCAGTGTACAGGCATCAGCCTTTCAACAAACTTTATTAGCATACGAACAGAACCCGAACCCAGACATAGACTTTTTTTTTAAAAAAAAAGTTTGCGTTTAGACTTTGCCGTTCGGGTTTGCTCATCCCTAGTCACAGTTGCAACACAAATGCTCCTAAATCTCCTGGCCCTAAGGCACCGTTCAGACCAGTCAATTGCACCAAACCCTCAGCTCTGTAGAAGGTCAGAGGTGTGAGACGTCCGCTCTCTTCTGGCTCCAGTGTTTGATGTCCTCTCTGGTTCTAGCTTTCATCTCCACTGCCAAGTCCCCGCTCTGGATTAGGACATTAATGTCAGCGCTCGGATGACGGAGCTGTGAACGGGCAGAGGTCACCGTCCCAGGAGCTTTCTCCTCTCCATATCCATTCCCAGCTCAGGGCTCCTGAATTACAGCAGATCACTGCGGATTGTTACAATGTACCAGCGCAAGGAAGATTGGAAGGAGCCCAGGGGCACGTATGTCATAAAGGATTTCCTACAGAGAAACCTTCCAACAGCTGTGTGAACAGGAGGCAGCCATGATGGGGTTAACAGCCTCTCCATATACATATAAACCATCAGGGTTTCCATTCACTGACAGCAATGGAGCAAAATAAACAAATGAAAATATTTTTACCTTTGCTGTTACATTGTTATGAATGCTCATGTGTTTGGATTCCCGAGGATTATCCAAGCTGGAGGCAATTGTAACAAACCATCAACTGTGAGCAAGACTGTGACTATTCACTGACAGCAAACATGACAATCTGAAGTTCACAAAGTGCCCAATGGGGGTCCCAAGCTGTTTCCAGTATTATAATAGTTGGGGCCCCTGGTGCAGATTTTCCATGGGCCCCCGGATGGCCTTTCTACCTCTGCTTGCTGGTTGATAGTTGGGGCCCCTGGTGCAGATTTTCCGTGGTGCTCCCGGATGGCCTTTCTACCTTTGCTTGCTGGTTGATGGCTCGGGCTCCAGTGCAAATTTCCCATGGGGTCCCCAGATGGCTGTTCTACCTCTCCTTGCTGGATGGGCCCCTTGTGCAGATTTTTCGTGGGGCCACCCGGATGGCCTTTCTATCTCTGCATCCTGGTTGATAGCTGGGCCCCGGTGCAGGTTTTCCATGGAGCCCCCGGATGGCCATTCTACCTTTTGCTTGCTGGTTGTGCTCCAGAATTGCACTGCAGCTTTGATGAACCCATTTTACCTCTTCTCATGATCTTATCTGGGATATGAGGGATCTCTGAATATCCCAAGGGGCCTTTACCCCCTTCCGTTTTGCTTCTTGTTGCTCTCATTCCCCCTCTTGTTTCCCTGTAGACCCTCGATGGAAACGTCTACGACCACCTGAAGGACTATCTGATGGCGTTCAGCCGGACGGAACTGGAGACGTGTCAGGCGGTGCAGAGCACGTTCCAGTATTTGTTGGAGACCTCCAGCCGGGTGAGTGGCCCTCGTAATGGACGATGGGTCCCTGGGATGGAGCGTTGAAGCATAGGTTTCCCATGAAGTTGTCCCAGTTGGGGATTAGATTGTCAGTTCTTCTGCAGACCTGGCACTGATGATATAAAGCACCAGGTAATATGTAGGCTCCCAAATACCCCACTATAATACTGGATGCGGAGATCTGAGGGGCGGGGGTCTATATATGTATATGCTTGGAGATAGATAGATGGATAGATAGATAGAGATGTGTATGTGTATATGTATGTATATGTGTGTGTGTGTGTGTGTGTGTGTGTGTGTGTGTATATATATGTGTATATGTGTATGTATATATATATATAATATATAAGTATATGTGTTTTTATTTATATATATAAATATGTGTTTTTATATATATATATATATATCTCGTGTGTGTGTATATATAATATATATGTGTACATATATATATAAAATGTCATGTATATACAGGGTGGTCCAAAAGTAGGTGGACAGAATGTGTAATAGGGTTATCAAACATGGTGTAAAGTGAAACTGACCCAGTTGCCCTTAGCAACCAATCAGATTCCACCTTTCATATTCCAAAGAATCTGTGAAGAATGTAAAGTGGAGTCTGATTGGTTGCTAAGGGCAACTGAGTCAGTTTCACTTTACACCATGTTTGATAACCCTATTACACATACTGCCCACCTACTTTTGGACCACCCTGTATTTGTGTGTGTATATGCACGTATGTGTGTGTGTGTGTGTGTGTGTGTATATATATATATATACACATATATATATATATATACACATATATATATACATATACATATACATACAGTGTTGGCGAATAGTGTTGGCACCCCTGCAATTCTGTCAGATAATACTCAGTTTCTTCCTGAAAATGATTGCAATCACAACTTCTTTGGTATTATTATCTTCATTTAATTTGTCTTCAATGAAAAAAAAAATTGTCATAATGGCACTGGACTGCTTGACCGTGTGCATGGCATTATGAAGTCTGAAGACTACCAACAAGGTTTGCAGCATAATGTAGGGCCCAGTGTGAGAAAGCTGGGTCTTCCTCAGAGGTCATGGGTCTTACAGCAGGACAATGACCCAAAACACACTTCAAATAGCACTAGAAAATGGTTTGATAGGAAGCACTGGAGACTACTAAAGTGGCCAGCAATGAGTCCAGACCTGAACCCCATAGAAGACCTGTGGAGAGATCTCACAATGGCAGTTTGGAGAAGGCCCCCTTCAAATCTCAGGGACCTGGAGCAGTTTGCCAAAGAAGAATGGTCTAAACTTCCAGCAGAGCATTGTAAGAAACTCATTGATGGTTATCGGAAGCGGTTGTGCACAGTTATTTTGGCTAAAGGTTGTGCAACCAAGTATTAGACTAACGGGCACTTTGCACACTACGACATCGCAAGCCGATGCTGCGATGCCGAGCGCGATAGTCCCCGCCCCCGTCGCAGCTGTGATATCTTGAGATAGCTGCCGTAGTGAACATTATCGCTACGCCAGCTTCACATGCACTCACCTGCCCTGCGACTGTCGCTCTGGCCGGCAACCAAACTCCTTATTAAGGGGGCGGGTCGTGCGGCGTCACAGCGACGTCACACGGCAGGCGGCCAATAGAAGCGGAGGGGCGGAGATGAGCGGGACATAAACATCCCGCCCACCTCCTTCCTTCCGCATAGCCGGCGTGAGCCGCAGGACGCAGGTAGGAGATGTTCCTCGCTCCTGCGGCTTCACTAACAGCGATGTGTGCTGCCACAGGAGCGAGGAACAACATCATAACATCGGTCCTTCCGAAATTATGGAAATGACCGACGCTACAACGATGATACGATTTGGACGCTTTTGCGCTCGTTAATCGTATCATAAAGGATTTACACACTACGATATCGACTGCGACGCCAGATGTGCGTCACTTTCAATTTGACCCCACCGACATCGCACCTGCGATATCGTAGTGTGCAAAGCCGCCCTAAGGGTGCCAATACTTTTGTCTGGTCCATTTTTGGAGTTTTGTGTGAAATGATCAATGATTTGATTTTTGTTTCATTCTCTTTTGTGATTTTTCATTGCAAGCAAAATAAATGAAGATAATAATACCAAAGAATTTGTGATAGCAATCATTTTCAGGGAGAAACGGAGTATTATCTGACAGAATTGCAGGGGTGCCAATACTTTTGGCCAGCACTGTAATATATATATATATATATATATATATATATATATATATATATATATATATATATATATATATATATATATATATATATATATATATATATATATATATATATATATATATATATATATATATATATATATATATATATATATATATATATATATATATATATATATATATATATATATCTATATATATCTCTCTCACACACACACATATTATATATACACACATTATATATACACACATATTATATATACACACATATTATATATACACACATATGTATGTATGTATGTATATTATATCATAACATATATATATATATATATATGTTATAGTTGATCTTCCATATGATGCATCACTGTGACCTGAGAATATTAGTGCTCCCCCTTTATAACACCGGTCGCCCCGACTTCTCCTAACACTCGCGTCCCCTCCTCTCTTTCGTGTTCCAGGCTTTCATGCAGCTGAAATTTCCTTCCTCGGTAAGATCTTCCGCCATCGCCTGCCGTATATTCTCCTGTCCGGTGCATGTGTCATCCCGGTACAGCCGCTCACAAGGGGCGATACCGCGGCTCTTCCTGTAGATCGGGGGAGTTCCAGGGTTTATATTGTTGATGTTCTTTTTTTATAGTTTTCCATTTTTATAGTTTTGGGTTTTTTTCTGTTTTAGGTTTTTTGTTCTGGTTCACTCATTTTGCATCACTCCCATAAATGTTCTTGTGCATGAGGCTCAACATAGACCGGTCAGAGGGAGCATGAATGTATTAAGTGGGCAACTCCTCATCATGTACAAGACGGTATATCTGCCCCCTGTAGATCAACACTGAGCAAATGTCTGATTATTTCTAGGTGATGCGGGATTATAACCTCCAGATATTCATCCAGGAGAATCCAGTGTTTCACAAAGCTCAGCCATTCCAGTTCCAGCCAAGTGACAGTGACACGGTAAGAATAGAACTGCTATAATACTGCCCCTATGTACAAGAATACAACTACTATAATACTGCTCCTATGTACAAGAATATAACTACTATAATACTGCCCCTATGTACAAGAATATAACTACTATAATACTGCTCCTATATACAAGAATATAACTACTATAATACTGCCCCTATGTACAAGAATATAACTACTATAATACTGCCCTCTATGTACAAGAATATAACTACTATAATACTGCCCCTATGTACAAGAATATAACTACTATAATACTGCCCCTATGTACAAGAATATAACTACTATAATACTGCCCCTATGTACAAGAATATAGCTACTATAATACTGCCCCCTATGTACAAGAATATAACTACTATAATACTGCCCCATGTACAAGAATATAAATACTAGAATACTGCCCCTATGTACAAGAATATAACTACTATAATACTGCCCCTATGTACAAGAATACAACTACTATAATACTGCCCCCTATGTACAAGAATATAACTACTATAATACTGCCCCTATGTACAAGAATATAACTACTATAATACTGCCCCCTATGTACAAGAATATAACTACTATAATACTGCCCCCTATGTACAAGAATATAACTACTATAATACTGCCCCCTATGTACAAGAATATAACTACTATAATACTGCCCCCTATGTACAAGAATATAACTACTATAATACTGCCCCCTATGTACAAGAATACAACTACTATAATACTGCCCCTATGTACAAGAATACAACTACTATAATACTGCCCCTATGTACAAGAATATAACTACTATAATACTGCCCCTATGTACAAGAATATAACTACTATAATACTGCCCCCTATGTACAAGAATATAACTACTATAATACTGCCCCCTATGTACAAGAATATAACTACTATAATACTGCCCCCTATGTACAAGAATATAACTACTATAATACTGCCCCCTATGTACAAGAATATAACTACTATAATACTGCCCCTATGTACAAGAATACAACTACTATAATACTGCCCCTATGTACAAGAATATAACTACTATAATACTGCCCCTATGTACAAGAATATAACTACTATAATACTGCCCCCTATGTACAAGAATATAACTACTATAATACTGCCCCCTATGTACAAGAATATAACTACTATAATACTGCCCCAATGTACAAGAATATAAATACTATAATACTGCCCCTATGTGCAAGAACATAACTACTATAATACTGCCCCTATGTACAAGAATATACCTACTATAATACTGCCCCCTATGTACAAGAATATAAATACTAGAATACTGCCCATACATAAGCAGTTCACTGTAACGCTACCCACTATAGCTACGTCTATATCATCCCCTGAGCTCAGATTAGTGACGTGGGTGAATCTATAGGTGCTTTCTGTCTCCATGTTCTAACCCTGTGCCGTCTGTCTGTCTCTGTTTCTGTCCTCCCTCCGCGGTCAGAGTTTTCGCGCTGTTCCTCTGGTGGACATTGAACCTTCTCCTGTCAGTGCTATGAGAATTTCTCTGGCCAAGGTAGATCCCGCTCGGCCTCCGTCTCCCGCTTTCCATTGATCATGTGATTCCATGTTGATTTCATTGGGTGTATAAATCATTATAATCCGTCTCCCGGGAGGATGGCAGTGACTGACCGTTACCCACATTATATCAGGGGGCTGCACTCAGCAATGTGTGTACATGCGGAATGTGTGCAGTGTATAGCGGTGTACTGTGCAATGTGTGTAATATATAGGGCCGAAGTGATGTCGCTGTGAGACCCCGCTTTTCATCTGACTAGGGCCTGTGTGTATATGTATGTATGTGTGTGTGTGTGTGTGTGTGTGTGTATATGTATGTGTGTGTATATGTATGTGTATGTGTGTGTGTGTGTGTGTATGTATATGTGTGTGTGTGTATGTATATGTGTGTATGTGTATGTATGTGTGTGTATATGTATGTGTGTGTATGTATATGTATGTGTGTGTGTGTATGTATATGTATGTGTGTGTATATGTATGTGTGTATGTATGTGTGTGTGTGTGTGTGTGTGTGTGTATATGTATGTATGTGTATGTATGTGTGTGTGTGTGTGTATGTATGTGTGTGTGTGTGTGTGTGTGTATATATAAAATATATATATATATATATATATATATATATATATATATATATATATATATATATATATATATTAATGTGTGTGTGTGTATATGTGTATATATATATGTGTGTGTGTGTGTGCACAGTATATGTATATTAGACAGTTGCTGTTGGGGTATTGCATATCTATTCCCTCTCATGCCCAGTTTGTCGCTAATCAGTGAAGCTGCATCTGGGACCCCAGCGATCAGCTGAGCTCTGCAGGGGACTGTGCAGCAAGTGTTCATTTTTCTCACCTATATCTGTATCACACCCCTGTATCTCCCCCTGTGGACGCCTCTGGGAGCCCGTGTGTCTCCCCCTGTGGACGCCTCTGGGAGCCCGTGTGTCTCCCCCTGTGGACGCCTCTGGGAGCCCGTGTGTCTCCCCCTGTGGACGCCTCTGGGAGCCCGTGTATCTCCCCCTGTGGACGCCTCTGGGAGCCAGTGTATCTCCCCCTGTGGATGCCTCTGGGAGCCCGTGTGTCTCCCCCTGTGGACGCCTCTGGGAGCCCGTGTGTCTCCCCCTGTGGACGCCTCTGGGAGCCCGTGTGTCTCCCCCTGTGGACACCTCTGGGCGCCCCTGTATTTTCCCTTGTGGATGCCTCTGGGAGCCCGTGTGTCTCCCCCTGTGGATGCCTCTGGGAGCCCGTGTGTCTCCCCCTGTGGACGCCTCTGGGAGCCCGTGTGTCTCCCCCTGTGGACGCCTCTGGGAGCCCGTGTGTCTCCCCCTGTGGACGCCTCTGGGAGCCCGTGTGTCTCCCCCTGTGGACGCCTCTGGGAGCCCGTGTGTCTCCCCCTGTGGACGCCTCTGGGAGCCCGTGTGTCTCCCCCTGTGGACGCCTCTGGGAGCCCGTGTGTCTCCCCCTGTGGACGCCTCTGGGAGCCCGTGTGTCTCCCCCTGTGGACGCCTCTGGGAGCTGCATTAGCCGCCATGTTACCAGGAGAGTGACTGTTTTACGGAGGGAGCTGCCCAGCCCCGTGAGATGATATTTGTGGGTTTTCGTGGAAGCAGTTTGCACCTTTGTGTGCAGTTGTGGCCGGTTTTATTGTTCGGGCTCTTCCGGGAGGATTTCCACCGCCGGTGTCAGCGCTTCTCCCGCTTCCCCGTCTTCCTCTCTGTGGAGATAGCGGACATTGTGCGGATGGCTGAGCCTGCAGATGTGCCCAGGGGCCGGCCTTTCCTGTTTACTCTGGAATATCTGGTTACGGGGGACACCGGGGATGGAAGATGGGGAAAGTCACTGCAAGGTCACAGGGGCCGGTGCTGACATCGCAGGCAATGGCGGGAATTCCCTGACTCTGCGCAGGCGATGCCGCCGTCTGTGCATCGGCTGCCATTCTCCAGAGCTGCGCTCCCTCCGTGGAGCTGCATTGTGCACAACATCCCTGTTTCCTTCAGTGAATGGAAACCTTGTATATCCAGGTCCTGACCGGACACTTATTGTTACGATTGTATCCGACCTGCAGCTGGGAGCCTCGTACAATTACCTGCACTGATACATTGTAACGAACTATGGGGACAGGAGAGAGGTGGACGCTGCTCTGCAACATTGTCCTGCACCTTGTGCTTCAGTCCTTCACCATTTTCAGTGAATGGAGCGTTAACTATTTACATCCAACCTGACCTCATACTTGTCACAATCCCCTCTGACCTTCTCCATCCCACAGCTGAGGGTTTGTTACAGTTGCATCCAGTCTGGATAGTCTCTTATAACCTTATCCATCCCACAGCTGAGGGTTTGTTACAGTTGCATCCAGCCTGGACAGTCTCTTCTGACCTTTTCCATCCCACAGCTGAGGGTTTGTTACAGTTGCATCCAGTCTGGATAGTCTCATAACCTTATCCATCCCACAGCTGAGGGTTTGTTACAGTTGCATGCAGCCTGGCCAATCTCCTCTGACCTTATCCCTCCCACTGCTGAGGGTTTGTTACAGTTGCATGCAGCCTGGCCAATCTCCTCTGACCTTATCCCTCCCACTGCTGAGGGTTTGTTACAGTTGCATGCAGCCTGGCCAATCTCCTCTGACCTTATCCCTCCCACTGCTGAGGGTTTGTTACAGTTGCATCCAGCCTGCACAATCCTCTTTGTCCCTATCCATTCCACAGCTGAGGGTTTGTTACAGTTACGTCCTGCCTGAACAATCCCTTATGACCTTATCCATCCCACAGCTGAGGGTTTGTTACAGTTGCATCCAGTCTGGACAATCCCCTATGACCTTATCCATCCCACAGCTGAGGGTTTGTTACAGTTGCATCCAGTCTGGACAATCCCCTATGACCTTATCCATCCCACAGCTGAGGGTTTGTTACAGTTGCATCCAGTCTGGACAATCCCCTATGACCTTATCCCTTCCACAGCTGAGGGTTTGTTACAGTTGCATCCAGTATGGACAATCCCCTCTGATCTTATCCCTTCCACAGCTGAGGGTTTGTTACAGTTGCATCCAGCCTGCACAATCTCCTGTGCTGATAGTTTGTTACAATGTATCAGGGCAGGTGCACTGTGGTCTGGGCTGTTGAGCTCACAGAGCGTTGTCTAGACTAGATACAATGGTGACAAGCTCTGGGTTGTGAGCAGTATACAGCCCGGTTGAGATTTCTTCCTCCGCTTGCTGTCAGGGAATGAAAACCTTCTCGTTTACCTCCTGAGATCATGGTGACCGAGTGTAATATACAGCTGCGGAGCGTTCAGCGGCTGCTCCCTGCGTCCGTCCGGGGAGCGCTCTATTGGTTAAATCCGTGGCCTCGCTGCCGGTGGTCCCACCGATCCTGTCCCAGAAATTGTCGCCACTCGTTACCTACATCCCGCAGCTACGCTCTCGCTGTTATCTGACGCTTTATGGGCTGCGAGAAACCAGGAAAGATCTTGTTAATTCAGCGTTTTGCAGTCTCTGGCAGGAGAGTGGGCGCCGGCCCGTGCCAAGATTATAGGGAAGGTGCCAGTAACCGTAACGTAAGACGCTTCTGCAGAGGCGCGAGGCCGGGGGGGGAGGGGAACGATCCTGCACGTCTCACATATAAAGTCCATTATCTGTCTATCCGATGGAGCCATTGAATGAATGACTGATCTGTGTGGGGTTTTCTGGATGTGGCTCTGTGTTTCCATTCCTTGCCTCGTTAGTATCTCCGCTTGCTGTCAGTGAATAGGACCCTTTCTCTTCCAGAAGGTGGTGGCCTCTTATTAGGGCTCGGTGATCTCGCTTTGCTTATTGAGGGTACGTTGTGCCGGTCGCTCCGGTAAATGGCGCCTCATTTTCTCGCTGGTGATGAGCATACCGTCGCTCGCCGGGTGATTGTCTGCAGCGGTCCCGATACAGGAGTTGAATGTGATTTGTTGTTCCGCAGAGTCGGCAGCTGGAGTCTGAGACCGGCACCACGGAGGAGCACAGCCTGAACAAGGAGGCGCGAAAGTGGGCGACCAGGGCGGCCCGGGAGCACAAGAACATCATCCACAGCCAGCGGGTAGGTGCGCGGGCCGGGGGGCCGCAGGACGGGCGGTGGGCTCTGGAAATGATCAGACGCCATGGTGGACGGTGGCACGTGGTGGAGATAGCAGGACCCCCAATAAGGGCACCATTATAACCTACACTACAGCTTTAATAGTGCTAGATGCAGGGACCCCCCTAACCGTGAGGACCACATGTCACTAAAATGGTGATGATAGTGGGATCACATAACCGCGACCACCAAGGTGGCATCATAACAGCGCCAGCTGCAAGAATCCCCATAACAGTGCCAGCTCCCATAGCAATACCTGCTGCAGAGGCCGTCCCCCATAACTGTTTCAGTTATGGGGGACGCATGTGACCAGAATGAACAGGAGAACCAGAACTCGGTTAATCACAAAGGTCACTGTCAGCATGTGGGCTCTTATTTCAGTGCCTCCTTAAGAGGACCCGCACAACAGTGCTCACTGTAGGGACCACCCATAAGTGATGGCCACAGTGGCCCATCATATCCCCATAACAGGGGCAGCAGAGGCCCCCCATAATAGTACAGACTGGAGGGACTCTGCAAGAATATAATAGTGCAGGCTGCAGTGCCCCCCCCCCCATAATAGTGCAGGCTGCAGTGGCCCCCCCATAATAGTGCAGGCTGCAGTGCCCCCCCTCCCTCCATAATAGTGCAGGCTGCAGTGCCCCCCCCCCCCATAATAGTGCAGGCTGCAGTGGCGCCCCCCCCCATAATAGTGCCAGCTGTAGGAGTCCACCCATAATAGTGCTGGCTATGGGGGACTACCAATAATAGTGCTGGTTGCAGGTGCTCACCCATAATCGTGCAGGCTGTAGGGACCCCCCATAATAATGCCGAATACAGGGGCCCCTGAATAATAGGGCCAGATGCAGGGACCCCCATAATAATGCAGGCTGCAGGTGCTCCCCCCATAATACTGCCAGATGCAGGGATCCCCATATTAGTGCTGGCTGCAGGGGCCCCCCACAATAGTGCCAGCTGCAGGGTCCCCACCCCCCTATAATAGTGCAGGCTGCTGAGCCCACCCCTTAATAGTGCCTGCTGCAGGGGCCACCCCTTAATAGTGCCGGCTGCAGGGGCCACCCCATAATAGTGCAGGCTGCAGGGGCCACCCCATAATAATGCCGGCTGCTGGAGCCACCCCATGATAGTGTTGGCTGCTGGGGCCACCCCATAATAGTGCCGGCCGCAAGGACCATCCCATAATAATGCCGGCTGCTGGAGCCACCCCATGATAGTGTTGGCCGCAGAGGTCACCCCATAATAGTGTCGGCCGCAGGGGCCACCCCATAATAGTGCCGGCCGCAGGAGCTACCCCATAATTGTGCCGGCTGCCGGGGCCACCCCATAATTGTGCAAGCCACATTGGCCGCCATATGCATATACCTATTCCCAGTAGTTAATGTCTTCTTCCCGCTTCCTCCGCAGTTGCTGGATGATCTGGAGTGTCAGAGCTCTCCGGCCTCGGAGCAGGGCCGCATGGAGCTGGAGCAGAGGATTGAGGAGGTGAAGGAGAGCATCCGGAAGGCGGAGGTGCGTGGTCACAGAGATCCGAGCGCTATATCCATTGTTGCTGGGGCAGAGATCCGAGCGCTATATCCATTGTTGCTGGGGCAGAGATCCGAGCGCTATATCCATTGTTGCTGGGGCAGAGATCTGAGCGCTATATCCATTGTTGCTGGGGCAGAGATCCGAGCGCTATATCCATTGTTGCTGGGGCAGAGATCCGAGCGCTATATCCATTGTTGCTGGGGCAGAGATCCGAGCGCTATATCCATTGTTGCTGGGGCAGAGATCCGAGCGCTTCTACCTATTGTTGCTGGGGCAGAGATCCGAGCGCTTCTATCCATTGTTGCTGGGGCAGAGATCCGAGCGCTTCTATCCATTGTTGCTTGGGCAGAGATCCGAGCGCTTCTATCCATTGTTGCTGGGGCAGAGATCCGAGCGCTTCTACCTATTGTTGCTGGGGCAGAGATCCGAGCGCTATATCCATTGTTGCTGGGGCAGAGATCCGAGTGCTTCTATCCATTGTTGCTGGGGCAGAGATCCGAGCTCTTCCATCCATTGTTGCTGGGGCAGAGATCCGAGCGCTTCTACCCATTGTTGCTGGGGCAGAGATCCGAGCGCTATATCCATTGTTGCTGGGGCAGAGATCCGAGCGCTTCTACCCATTGTTGCTGGGGCAGAGATCCGAGTGCTTCTACCTATTGTTGCTGGGGCAGAGATCCGAGCGCTATATCCATTGTTGCTGGGGCAGAGATCCGAGTGCTTCTATCCATTGTTGCTGGGGCAGAGATCCGAGCTCTTCTACCCATTGTTGCTGGGGCAGAGATCCGAGCGCTTCTACCCATTGTTGCTGGGGCATAGATCCGAGCGCTTCTACCCATTGTTGCTGGGGCAGAGATCCGAGTGCTTCTATCCATTGTTGCTGGGGCAGAGATCCGAGCGCTTTATATTCATTGTTGCTGGGGCAGAGATCCGAGCGCTTCTACCCATTGTTGCTGGGGCATAGATCCGAGCGCTTCTATCCATTGTTGCTGGGGCAGAGATCCGAGCGCCTCTATCCCTTGTTGCTGGGGCAGAGATCCGAGCGCTTCTATCCATTGTTGCTGGGGCAGAGATCCGAGCGCTTTCTATCCATTGTTGCTGGGGCAGAGATCCGAGCGCTTCTATCCATTGTTGCTGGGGCAGAGATCCGAGCGCTATATCCATTGTTGCTGGGGCAGAGATCCGAGCGCTATATCCATTGTTGCTGGGGCAGAGATCTGAGCGCTTCTATCCATTGTTGCTGGGGCAGAGATCCGAGCACTTCTACCCATTGTTGCTGGGGCAGAGATCCGAGCGCTTCTACCCATTGTTGCTGGGGCAGAGATCCGAGTGCTTCTACCCATTGTTGCTGGGGCAGAGATCCGAGCGCTTCTATCCATTGTTGCTGGGGCAGAGATCCGAGCGCTTCTACCCATTGTTGCTGGGGCAGAGATCCGAGCGCTTCTATCCATTGTTGCTGGGGCAGAGATCCGAGCGCTTCTACCCATTGTTGCTGGGGCAGAGATCCGAGCGCTTCTATCCATTGTTGCTGGGGCAGAGATCCGAGCGCTTCTACCCATTGTTGCTGGGGCAGAGATCCGAGCGCTTTCTATCCATTGTTGCTGGGGCAGAGATCCGAGCGCTTCTACCCATTGTTGCTGGGGCAGAGATCCGAGCGCTTCTACCCATTGTTGCTGGGGCAGAGATCCGAGCGCTTCTACCCATTGTTGCTGGGGCAGAGATCCGAGCGCTTCTACCCATTGTTGCTGGGGCAGAGATCCGAGCGCTTTTACCCATTGTTGCTGGGGCAGAGATCCGAGCGCTTCTACCCATTGTTGCTGGGGCAGAGATCCGAGCGCTTCTACCCATTGTTGCTGGGGCAGAGATCTGAGCGTTTCTACCCATTGTTGCTGGGGCAGAGATCCGAGCGCTTCTACCCATTGTTGCTGGGGCAGAGATCCGAGCGCTTTTACCCATTGTTGCTGGGGCAGAGATCCGAGCGCTTCTATCCATTGTTGCTGGGGCAGAGATCCGAGCGCTTCTACCCATTGTTGCTGGGGCAGAGATCTGAGCGCTTCTATCCATTGTTGCTGGGGCAGAGATCTGAGCGCTTCTATCCATTGTTGCTGGGGCAGAGATCCGAGCGCTTCTACCCATTGTTGCTGGGGCAGAGATCCGAGCGCTTCTACCCATTGTTGCTGGGGCAGAGATCCGAGCGCTTCTACCCATTGTTGCTGGGGCAGAGATCCGAGCGCTTCTACCCATTGTTGCTGGGGCAGAGATCCGAGCGCTTCTACCCATTGTTGCTGGGGCAGAGATCCGAGCGCTTCTACCCATTGTTGCTGGGGCAGAGATCCGAGCGCTTCTACCCATTGTTGCTGGGGCAGAGATCCGAGCGCTTCTACCCATTGTTGCTGGGGCAGAGATCCGAGCGCTTCTACCCATTGTTGCTGGGGCAGAGATCCGAGCGCTTCTATCCATTGTTGCTGGGGCAGAGATCCGAGCGCTTCTATCCATTGTTGCTGGGGCAGAGATCCGAGCGCTTCTATCCATTGTTGCTGGGGCAGATCACGGCTCCGATGTGTGAATGTAGCAATATTGCACCTCTGTGAATCTGTGACATCCAGGAATCTGTAATGAGCGCTGCCTCCGCACTGGAGGGAGCCCTCCAAAATCACAGCCTTAAAGTGACAGCCCTACGCTCTTTGCATTTGCTGTATAGTAGCTATTGCTCCCTGTTATCAGCCATTTCTGAATGAGTGGAAGGGGCTGAAGGTCTATTTTTCTCTGTTATCAGCCACAAAAAGTAGAGGCCTGCGTCACCTTCTCTCTGCAGTAGTGTGTCCTGTAGAGACTGGAGGCCGCCCGGTAATAACACCTCCCACCGTGCCACAAGTCTCCGGTCAACCCAAGACCAATAAAGTCGGATCCGGCGGGTTTTTTTCTCCGGTGCCCGGAGCCGATTCCATTTTCCGATATAATAAGCTATTGTCGGAGCTGGAAATGGCGATTATGTAACTTTCCGCTCGCGCCGTCTCAGGAGCCATAAACCTTTTATTGGAGGTCGCCCGGTTTAGCTGCGTCGCTTTGTTGTAATTTACGGCTCTGGCTGTAGGTCGCCTCCCCTCCCCCGCCGTCACAGGCGCACAGAAGCCGTGCCAGCGCCTCTCCGGCGGTACACATGTCTCCTTATACTTTGCTTTAATTAAAATTTAATTAACGCTGTTACAAATAGAAGTAATTATAACCTCATGTTAGAAACATATTCGTTCTGGAGCAGAGCTGCAGCAGCTGCGAGGGTGATGGGGCGGGCAGAGGAGCGGCGAAACGCAGAGATGAGCGGCGAAACACATGTGCAGACAGATGAGCAGACTGAGCGGCGAAACACACGTGCAGACAGATGAGCAGATGGAGCGGCGAAACACATGTGCAGACAGATGGGTGGCGAAACACAGATGTACGGACAGATGTGCAGACTGAGCGGCGAAAAATGTGCAGACAGATGAGCAGATTGAGCGGCGAAACACGTGCAGACAGATGGGTGGCGAAACACAGATGAGCAGACTGAGCAGCGAAACACAGATGTGCAGACAAATGGGTGGCGAAACGCGCAGCTGAGCAGCGAAACAAAGATGTGCAGACAGATGGGTGGTGAAACACAGATGTGCAGACAGATGAGCAGACTGAGCAGCGAAACACAGATGTGCAGACTGAGCAGCGAAACACAGATGTGCAGACAAATAGGTGGCGAAACGCGGAGATGACTTGTGAAACGTAGAGATGAGCAGCGAAACACAGATGTGCAGACAGATGAGCAGACTAAGCGGCGAAACACAGATATGCAGACAAATGGGTGTCAAAATGCGTGGATGGACAGCGAAACTGACAATGCGCAGGCAGACTGAGCGGCGGAACACAGGTGCAGATAGATGGGTGGCAAAACGAGCAGATTGGTGGCATAACGCGCGGGTTTGTGGACGGCGAAACACGCAACGAGGGATCTGGCGATTCTCTCCGTCTCCAATGGCGCAAAGGCTATGCTGTATGCCCTTGCCCTATATGTAAATACCCCGGGTAAACCACAGAGGCTGGACCTCCCCACTCCAAGCATATGCCCAAATCTAAAAGTATATAATTCCGAAAAAAAAATAAACCAAAAACCTAATAAGTCATATTAAATTTAAAATAAATACATAATATTGTATAAAAAAGTAAATATTATAACAAGAAACAAAAAGCTAAAATGAATAAACATCGCTTAAAGTATCCAAAAGAAAAATAAATTCTAGACTCTGTATAAAGTGAAAAATTAAACTAAAATATGGCACTTTTTTTTTTTTTTTTAAGGTGTGTATCCCTTGGTTGAACTATGAGCTCTGCTCTGCAGGTTTCCCTCTTGCACGTGGTAGAATTATCCCTAAGAGGATGCTGCAGTGTATTTAATTACTAAACCGTAATACTGTTCACGTCCTTCTAGGACACAATTCAGCAGAGGGACGATGTGGAGTTAATGGCGGATGCAGACACGCGCCGTGGATTGTACCGTGATGTAAAGTTTAAGAAATCCATAAAAAAACTAAAAGATTATACAAAATACTTCTTTCTGGCTGTATATCCTGCACATCATGTCTCCATACGATGGTATATATCATATGTACTCCGGACTAGAAGTTTTCATATGTCCTCATTGTCGCCCCCTGCTGGCTAATTTATCAGCTGATAGGAGAAAAAAGAGATAACAACATGAGTTATCCCAAATTTCTATAACGTACAAGAATATAACTACTATAATACTGCCCCCTATGTACAAGAATATAACTACTATAATACTGCCCCTATGTACAAGAATATAACTACTATAATACTGCCCCTATGTACAAGAATATAACTACTATAATACTGCTCCTATGTACAAGAATATAACTACTATAATACTGCCTCTATGTACAAGAATATAACTACTATAATACTGCTCCTATGTACAAGAAAATAACTACTATAATACTGCCCCCTATGTACAAGAATATAACTACTATAATACTGCCCCTATGTACAAGAATATAACTACTATAATACTGCCCCCTATGTACAAGAATATAACTACTATAATACTGCCCCCTATGTACAAGAATATAACTACTATAATACTGCCCCCTATGTACAAGAATATAACTACTATAATACTGCCCCTATGTACAAGAATATAACTACTATAATACTGCCCCCTATGTACAAGAATATAACTACTATAATACTGCCCCCTATGTACAAGAATATAACTACTATAATACTGCCCCTATGTACAAGAATATAACTACTATAATACTGCCCCCTATGTACAAGAATATAACTACTATAATACTGCCCCCTATGTACAAGAATATAACTACTATAATACTGCCCCCTATGTACAAGAATATAACTACTATAATACTGCCCCTATGTACAAGAATATAACTACTATAATACTGCCCCCTATGTACAAGAATATAACTACTATAATACTGCCCCCTATGTACAAGAATATAACTACTATAATACTGCCCCTATGTACAAGAATATAACTACTATAATACTGCCCCCTATGTACAAGAATATAACTACTATAATACTGCCCCTATGTACAAGAATATAACTACTATAATACTGCCCCTATGTACAAGAATATAACTACTATAATACTGCCCCTATGTACAAGAATATAACTACTATAATACTGCCCCTATGTACAAGAATATAACTACTATAATACTGCCCCTATGTACAAGAATATAACTACTATAATACTGCCCCTATGTACAAGAATATAACTACTATAATACTGCCCCTATGTACAAGAATATAACTACTATAATACTGCTCCTATATACAAGAATATAACTACTATAATACTGCTCCTATGTACAAGAATAGAACTACTATAATACTGCCCACTATGTACAAGAATATAACTACTATAATACTGCTCCTATGTACAAGAATATATCTACTATAATACTGCCCCTATATACAAGAATATAACTACTATAATACTGCCCCCTATGTACAAGAATATAACTACTATAATACTGCTCCTATGTACAAGAATATATCTACTATAATACTGCCCCCTATGTACAAGAATATAACTACTATAATACTGCTCCTATGTACAAGAATATAACTACTATAATACTGCTCCTATGTACAAGAATATAACTACTATAATACTGCCCCTATGTACAAGAATATAACTACTATAATACTGCCCCCTATGTACAAGAATATAACTACTATAATACTGCCCCCTATGTACAAGAATATAACTACTATAATACTGCCCTTATGTACAAGAATATAACTACTATAATACTGCCCCCTATGTACAAGAATATAACTATTATAATACTGCCCCTATGTACAAGAATATAACTACTATAATACTGCCCCTATGTACAAGAATATAACTACTATAATACTGCCCCTATGTACAAGAATATAACTACTATAATACTGCTCCTATATACAAGAATATAACTACTATAATACTGCTCCTATGTACAAGAATAGAACTACTATAATACTGCCCCTATGTACAAGAATATAACTACTATAATACTGCTCCTATGTACAAGAATATATCTACTATAATACTGCCCCTATATACAAGAATATAACTACTATAATACTGCCCCCTATGTACAAGAATATAACTACTATAATACTGCTCCTATGTACAAGAATATATCTACTATAATACTGCCCCCTATGTACAAGAATATAACTACTATAATACTGCTCCTATGTACAAGAATATAACTACTATAATACTGCTCCTATGTACAAGAATATAACTACTATAATACTACTCCTATGTACAAGAATATAACTACTATAATACTGCCCCTATATACAAGAATATAACTACTATAATACTGCCCCTATGTACAAGAATATAACTACTATAATACTGCTCCTATGTACAAGAATATATCTACTATAATACCGCTGTTTGGGCACATGAGTACACACGGCTGGCTTTCGTCAGTGACACATGGTGGGGATCTTCATGGATGGTTGGGCGGTCTCTGTTCCCAGGGAAGCGCTGTCGCCTCTTCACCTTTGGGTAATTTGTGGGGGTCAGATGATACGAGGGGTAGATGAATTGGTTACTGATCCGTGTTTGTTGTGTGCTGGTCGCTGCGGTCTGTGCACATTGCCGGGGTCTTGGTAGCAGACATTACTGGTCCTGGGGGTGGAGGTGACCCCTGCATGATTGGGAGGTGGGAGCTGTAGGAAATGCTCTGAATTTCTATTAATGATTTGGATATTTTCCCCTCTTTCGTAGATCACGAAGCTGAAGGCTGAGGCGCGTCTGGACCTCCTGCGGCAGATCGGCGTGTCCGTAGACACGTGGCTGAAGAGCGCCATGAACCAGGTGATGGAGGAGCTGGAGAACGAGCGGTGGGCCAGCCTGCCCACCATGATCAACAACGGATCCTCTCACCTGGTACAGTCACTGCCCCGAGGGCACATCCCCTATAGTTACTGTATAAAGGGGACGGGGACACCTTAAGAAACACACATCTATATTTGTTACATTGTGTCTTTACACTCCAGTTACACCCAGAGCTGCATTCACACAGCTCAAAGACAATAATGTACGATCTGAGTCCGCGGGGGCAGCAGTCACATCCCAGAGCTGAAATCCAGCATGCAGCTCTGGATGTGACTGGAGGATTGTGCACTTTGATCCTGTATAGATTCTTCATTTTTGTTTGTCATATTCTTTTTCTTACCATCCGCACCCCTGAGTAATAGAAGAGTCCTCCTAACCGACGTCCTGGAGGAATCTCCACATATCTGTATCTCTGTATATCTGTATCTCTGTATATCTGTATCTCTGTATCTCTGTATATCTGTATCTCTGTATATCTGTATCTCTGTAGATCTGTTCCATCTGTTACATTTTACACATCTGATACTTTTTGTTGGATTTTACATCATGATCAAGATTCTCTGGAGGGCACAGCATTAGCAGAAGTGCGGAGATTAACCCTTCCATGTTTGTTTTTATGGAGTACCCTCTTATTAGTATTCTGAGTCTCTACCTCTAAATATAATTTTACATATAAAATAATTCACATTAAAATTTAGTCACTCAGTGTCCTCCTGGTGCAGTCACTGTGTACATACATTACATTACTGATCCTGAGTTACCTCCTGTATTATACTCCAGAGCTGCACTCACTATTCTGCTGGTGCAGTCACTGTGTACATACATTACATTACTGATCCTGAGTTACCTCCTGTATTATACTCCAGAGCTGCACTCACTATTCTGCTGGTGCAGTCACTGTGTACATACATTACATTACTGATCCTGTATTATACTCCAGAGCTGCACTCACTATTCTGCTGGTGCAGTCACTGTGTACATACATTACATTACTGATCTTGAGTTACCTCCTGTATTATACTCCAGAGCTGCACTCACTATTCTGCTGGTGCAGTCACTGTGTACATACATTACATTACTGATCCTGAGTTCCCTCCTGTATTATACTCCAGAGCTGCACTCACTATTCTGCTGGTGCAGTCATTGGGTACATACATTACATTACTGATCCTGAGTTACCTCCTGCATTATACTCCAGAGCTGCACTCACTATTCTGCTGGTGCAGTCACTGTGTACATACATTACATTACTGATCCTGAGTTACCTCCTGTATTATACTCCAGAGCTGCACTCACTATTCTGCTGGTGCAGTCACTGTGTACATACATTACATTACTGATCCTGAGTTACCTCCTGCATTATACTCCAGAGCTGCACTCACTATTCTGCTGGTGCAGTCACTGTGTACATACATTACATTACTGATCCTTAATTACCTCCTGTATTATACTCCAGAGCTGCACTCACTATTCTGCTGGTGCAGTCACTGTGTACATACATTACATTACTGATCCTGAGTTACCTCCTGCATTATACTCCAGAGCTGCACTCACTATTCTGCTGGTGCAGTCACTGTGTACATACATTACATTACTGATCCTGAGTTACCTCCTGTATTATACCCCAGAGCTGCACTCACTATTCTGCTGGAGCAGTCACTGTGTACATACATTACATTACTGATCCTGAGTTACCTCCTGTATTATACCCCAGAGCTGCACTCACTATTCTGCTGGTGCAGTCACTGTTGTGTGGTTTGGATTTCTGTGTGTCAGTTTCGGGTGTGTGACTTGATCAGTGTTGGTTTTCGGGTCTTCCATTTCTGGACAGTTCCTCCCTTTGCACCGGGAGTTAATGAGGCGAGCGCTGCTCTGTAATGATGACATTGGGAAGAGGTTTGGATTTGTCGTTTGTCGCCCGTGTTCGGGGTAATTACTTTCCCATCATGGACTTTAATTTGTTATTAATTAACAGTTAAAGGGAATCTTTTATAATCTCTCTGAAATTGCGGCTTCCACTTGGACCGCAGCGGGGGGGAGGGGGCTCCATCCATTGTATGGGACTGCGGAGAGAGCGGAGCCATGTCCTGTCCTGACGGAGCAGATCCCAGGATTGTCGGGGGTCTTCCTTCGATGGGTGATATCCCTTTAAGCTTGGACATAACCAATAATAGCGTCATCCATTGCCTGTCGGGGAGGCTGCATCTCCACCATCCACAGGCAGAAGTGGAAGCTCCCGAATCTCGGATGTAGCGAAACCCCCTCTTCCACGTGTCATTTTACAATATTAGTGTTTTCGTACATATTTGGGCCCCCTCGGGGGGTCCGCGTATGGCCGCTGCGATCCCTTCTCACCCTGCCATGTGCTGCAGGCTGCAGATTACAGATCCCCCTCTCATTTTCCGGTGTTTTTCAGCCCGTTCCTTTCTTTATTTGTGGTTTGCCATTTGTGCTTTGGCGCAGCTGCTGATTTCTGTGATTAGGACTGGAATCAGCGGCACGTTGTGTGTCCGATCCCAGAATGTGAGCGTTTATAGCCAAGAAGCTAAGCGTTCCCCTCCGCTCCGCACAAGGAGGTCACAGGGACAAATCCATACAAAATATCCCCGAAAAGGCAGAGGAACCAAAATCTTCACTCTTTGGTGTCAGCTGGATCTCAGTCACCAGTGCAGACGGTCCATATGGGGGGAGGGGACGGTCCATATGGGGGGGAGGGGACGGTCCGTATGGGGGGGAGGGGACGGTCCGTATGGGGGGGAGGGGACGGTCCGTATGGGGGGGAGGGGACGGTCCGTATGGGGGGAGGGGACGGTCCGTATGGGGGGGAGGGGACGGTCCGTATGGGGGGAGGGGACGGTCCATATGGGGGGAGGGGACGGTCCATATGGGGGGAGGGGACGGTCCATATGGGGGGAGGGGACGGTCCATATGGGGGGGAGGGGACGGTCCATATGGGGGGGAGGGGACGGTCCATATGGGGGGGAGGGGACGGTCCATATGGGGGGGAGGGGACGGTCCATATGGGGGGGAGGGGACGGTCCATATGGGGGGAGGGGACTGTCCATATGGGGGGAGGGGACGGTCCATATGGGGGGAGGGGACGGTCCATATGGGGGGAGGGGACGGTCCATATGGGGGGAGGGGACGGTCCATATGGGGGGAGGGGACGGTCCATATGGGGGGGAGGGGACGGTCCATATGGGGGGGAGGGGACGGTCCATATGGGGGGGGAGGGGACGGTCCATATGGGGGGAGGGGACGGCCCATATGGGGGGGGGGGGACGGTCCGCAGGTCACGTATCTGCTCATGACTTTTTCTTCTTTTGCGCAGGGGAACGCGGACCTGGACCGAGAAGACGGCGAGGAGCTGGAGGACAGCATGGACGCCTTTGACGACAGCAGCTCCAGCCCTTCAGGAACGTTAAGGAATTATCCGCTGACCTGTAAAGTCATCTACTCTTACCAGGTGTGTGCCCCACAAAGTGACCACCAACATGCGGGCGATCCGTGGGGTACGGGCGGACCACGCTGCTGCCATTGTGGACACGGGTTTCTTTCCCAAATGTTTGCGACCAATTCATTTATTGGCACCTTAGTGATTATTTTTCCCAAAATTTGTGCACAAGTGTTTGGGGTTTTTTTACACTCGATATTTTAATAGATCGTTTAACTTTTAGCTTAAAATGATGCAAAAATAAAAGTTAACTTTTATCTTTGCACAAAATTGAATAACCTGTGTGTGTTATTTTCGAGAACTTCAGGCAAAAAAAAGCAACGAAAACCAGAACAAACTCGTCCAATTTTTTTTTTTGTTTTTTATTATTTTAGTGTAAAAACAGATTCAAAACTGGTTTGAGATTCGCAACTTTTTTATTTTTCAGTGGATGGAGCCACGTGAGGGTTGATTTTATGCGCGCTGAGCTGATGGTTTTTATTGATACCACTTTAGTGAATGTCTGACTTTATGTTCACTTTTTTGCATTTAATGTTTTTAGAATGTGCTGCCACCAAAAAAATGGCAATATGGCCTTCAGAAGTCTTTTGTAGCATTTACGGTAAATAACTGTATATTTCAATAGACTGATTCTTTTTTGTTTTTTTGTTTTGTTTTTTTTTCTTTTTTTTTCCTTTTTTGTTTTGTTGTTTTTTTTCTTGTTTTTTTTAATTTTGTTTTTCTTTTTTTTTCTTTGTTTTATTTTTGATTCTTTGTTTCCTTTTTTTGTTTTGTTTTTTTTGTTTTTTTTCTTTGTTTTTGTTTTTCTTTGTTTTCTTTTTTGTTTTGTTGTTTTGTTTTCTTGTGTTTTATTTCTTGTTGGTTTTTTTGGTTTGTTTTTACGTTGTTTTTGTTTTTTTTCTTTTGTTTCTCTTTGTTTTTGTTTTTCTCTTTTTTTTATTTTTATTCTTTCTTTGTCTTTTTTTTATTTTTTTGTTTTGTTCTTTTGTAATCAATTTTTATTCTTCAAAAGAAAAATGTCCATTTTTTTAAAAAAAATGTAAACTTTTTTTTATTTTAGTTTTTACTCTTCTAAGCGGATTTGAACCAGTGTTGGCCCTGTTGCTTATATATACTGCAGTATGTAGAGAAATCGTGATTCTCCTATGAAGATCAATCTATGGCTAAACTACACAGAAGGACCAAGATGGCAGTTATGGGGGACTTCAGCAGACACCCAGGCTTCCATATTAAGCCCTTAGGGTTCCATTAAGGGGGAAACATTGTCTTAACTGCAGTGATCAGCATGTGGTCCTGCAGCTGTGATAACAGGCAGATGCTGGCTGTGTGACACAGCCGGCATCTGCTGCGTATGAAGCAGGACCAGCTCCTGAGCCGGCATCACTTTTTTTTTTTTTTTTTTCCAACAATGTATGATGTAAATTTGCATCACAGGTTTTTAAGGAGTTAATTCAGAATTTAGTCTGTCATTAAAATTACCGATTCGTTGGCCAATTTCTGCACATGAGTTTTACAGCAGTTCAGGAAAAAACAGATCTATTATTATTTGTCGGACTTGTTGAAAAGTTGGAGAAGAAGAAGCCACGAGGGCGAGGATCGGCCACGCCAGGAAACGCGGCAGATAAGCCCCTCGGTATATAATCCTCTCCTCTCTGTCCTGCAGGCGTCACAGCCAGACGAGCTCACCATAGAGGAACATGAGATGCTGGAAGTCATAGAGGACGGGGATATGGAAGACTGGGTCAAGGTATTTTGCCATTTTTTGCCTTTTAAACGAAATTAGTTGTATGCCCTGCAGTGTTAGTTGGAAAACCATGGCTGCCCTCCTCCAGAAACAGGACCACCGTTGTTTGCGGGTGGTGTCTGTTCCTGAAGCTCCGCACAGGACTGAGGTTGCAGTACCTCATACAGCCTGCAGACGGGTGTGGCGCTGTTTTTGATAAAGATGATAAATGCCCCCGGACGACACCTTCCAATGCTTTTTAGAGTCTTGTAGAATAGAAGTGAATAATGCTCACCAAAGCGGCTGCGACCGCCGAAGGTGTCCCGGTATATACTGTAGGTAGAGATTGGATCCAAGTCAGTTCTAGGATATTACATTGTGGTTCCGGTCCAATCTTTAGGCAACTCACTGATCCTTATTGGGCTCTGTAGAGGAAAGGAAGCCAGAAATGAGGATGCAGCACCACACATTGTCAAGATGGTGCCAATGGTTGGACCCGGACAGAAGAGGCCCCTGTGCAAGAACAATATATGGGCCCCTTGTATTGGAGGTAGAAATGGGCCCCTTTACCTCTAGGGCCCCTGGTTGCACCGATGATCCGTCGGCCCCGATAATAAAGTGATGAGCTATCTCAGTAATGTGACTTGACTTTATAGGATGGGAATACCCCTTTAAAATGGTCAAATTGTTTGGTTTGGTTCGTTACTATGTAACCAATATTAGAATTACAGTCTCCACGCTCTTATCTGAAGCCGCAGAGAAAACCGGTGGTAAATTGTTCTGCAATCTCGGTCCCCTCACCCCCCCAATCAGCCCCCCAAAAAAGAAGAAAACAAAGGCTCTAGGGGGTTTAGGGGTAGTTTTGGCTACAAGTTGCCCCTTGCTGATCTCATTCTCCCTTTGATATTGGTTTCTGACACCAGTCGTCTCTGTGCGTCTGTGTCTTCCACCGGTGACTTGTCTTGATGGTGCAGGGAAGTTTCATAGACAGAACCTGTGAGCCACTTTTCGGGGAACCATTTCTGGAATTTTTGTGGACTCAGGTGCAGCATGGACCCCCCAGTCTAAAATTTTGCATTACCGAACCTAAATCCATAGATGTGAACATTGCATGATATTTGTCTCTCTATACCCAATCCAACCTGCTGGGGAGCTGTAGACTTGCTGTAGACTTGTTGAGCTGTTGTATCTATGTCATTGGGTGATGTACAGAACCTTACTGGTGTACCTGAGTTAATTTTTTGTTCCTTTTTTTTTTTCCCCCCATATTCAGGCAAGAAATAAATCTGGGCAGGTGGGCTACGTCCCCGAAAAGTATCTCCAATTCCCTACGTCAAACAGCCTCCTGAGTATGCTGCAGTCTCTGGCCGCTTTAGACAACCGGTCTCACACGTCCAGTAACTCTAACGATGCGGAAATGGCGTCTGGGAGCATGAACGGTGACACAAGCGGTAACTACAACATCCGCCTAATCTTTAACATATCAATATGTATACAATGTATCCATAAAACAAGGCGTTAAAAGGTAACACTGTGTAACAGGGAGTCCCCATGGGTGAAGAGGAGGAGCTTGACACTTTTCACCCATGGTTCCTCTAGGTACTGAGTCTCATTCCCTGACTTTCCTTCTTGGTGGGGTTAAATCACGGAGGTGTTTTCGGATTTTGAAGTGTATCTCACGATCATCCTAAAATCATGATTGCTACGATCAGGCATCATTTTAAGCAGTTATCCAAGAGAATCGGGTTTTCTCTATTTTTAAACCTATTTGTGCTACAGAAAAGACCCATCAGAATTAGAAAAACATTTCTTCTACTTCTGAATACAGCGCCACACCTGTCCACAGGTTGTGTCTGGTATTGCAGCTGAGCTCCATGAAGCCAAATGTCAGCTGTCACAGACCAATTCCATGAACAGGTTTGGTGCCATTATTGAAATATACACCATGTCCACAGTGATTTTTTTTATTTCAATCATGAATTTATTTATTTTCTTTCTCTGCTTCTGGTATTTATTCATTTTTTTTTTTTACATTTTTTTTTTATTTTCTCATAATGCGCAGTTTGTTTCGTGAAAGCACTTTACGATTACGATGGCCAAACGGAAGACGAGCTGTCGTTCCCAGAAGGGGCCATCATCCGAATCCTGAATAAGGAGAATCAGGACGACGATGGATTCTGGGAGGGGGAGTTCAACGGCCGCATCGGCGTGTTCCCCTCGGTGCTGGTGGAGGAGCTGAGCGGCTCGGAGAATGGCGACGCTCATTGGATCGAAGACATTCAGGTAAGAGACGGAAACCCCAATTTATGGATCTATGGGACGTATCCATGTCCTGTTTACCAAGGGGAACAATCATTGTTCGGCACATTTTTTTATTATTATTTTATATAATTTTTTTTTAACTATTAAAAAATATATATTTTTTTCCCTTTTTACCACAGGTATCCCCTTCCCCGAAGCCACAGAATTCTCTCCCACCGCTTCCCCTCTATGACCAGCCCCCCACCAGCCCCATATTCAGCCCGGACAAGAGGAGCTCCCTATACTTTCCCCGATCCCCTTCTTCTGTGACAGGTGAGGCTTAGATACAACCGGATGGGAATTAACAAATTTTGCCTTTTCGTTTATTTCAATTTACAAAATTAAATTATCGCTCTATAATAGAGAGCGAGAGAGAGAATAAGATATATATATATATATATATATATATATATATATATATATATATATATATATATATATATATGTGTATATGTGTATCTATCTATCTATCTATCTATCTATATGTATATGTGTATCTATCTATCTATCTATCTATCTATCTATATGTATATGTATATGTGTATCTATCTATCTATCTATCTATCTATCTATCTATCTATCGATCGATCGATCGATACACATATACATATACATATACATATATAATGTGTGTGTGCGTGCGTGCGTGTGTGTGTATATATATATATATGTGTATATATATATATATATGTATATATAATATATACTGTATTTTCTTTATCGTTCCTTTGGGAGACCCAGACCATGGGTGTTTAGCTTCTGCCTCCGGAGGACACACAAAGTACTACACTTAAAAGTGTAGCTCCTCCCTCTGAGCTTATACACCCCCTGGTAGCCAGTCACAGCCAGTTTAATGCTTTGTGTTCAGGAGGTCATACATCCACACATGCATTCTCATCTGATTTGTTTGAAATTTGGAAAGAGATTGAAGAAAAGCGGGTCCATGTCTGGACTCCCAGCATGTCCCTTCTCACCCCACTGTGTCGGCGGTGTTGTTAAGGTTGATTTACAAGGCTGCAGCCTTACATGCCGCGCTCCTTCACCATCCCTTCTGGGCTCTGGCTTGAAGTGGGAGCCAGCACGGTCTCCATGCCTGGCAGGAGTCCGGTCTCCATCCACAGCCCCTTGAGGATTCTGTTGGACCGGAGCACTCATCCCCAAGGACATGGCCCTGCGTCTCAGCAGCAAAGTACCTGAGACGTTTATGTTGGGGGTCCCGGTTCTTTATTGTAAGGGGAGAGTATGCTGTATGTGATTGTTTTAACTTTTCCGGCGGGTTCTCTAGCTTTTGTCTGAGAACCGCGCCGATGGTGCCTGCTTGTCGGCCTCGCCGCTTAAATTTAGGCCCCGGCTTCGCCGGAGGCCTAGTTTCATTTTCCTGCCCTCACATGTCACTCATGCAGAGGGACAGGTTCGGCTCCTCCCGGCGGCCGTTCTACACAGGGGAGGGACACTCCCCACTGCTGGGGCGTCCCTCCTTCCCTGCAGGTCTCTATAGCCCTCCAGTTCCCGCTCTTTTATAGGAACGCCCCTAGTCCCGCCCCCTCTCCGCTCCGGTGGCCATTTCTCAGGCAGAGTTCACTCTGCTCTGGGACATCCTGCATTCTGCATCTCTGCTGAGGTGCTGCGCACTGGGGGACCGGGCTTCGGGATCTGGAGGGCACACAACACCGCGCTCAGCGGTCTGGTAAGCCACAGCCGGTCTCTGGTTGTGGACCTCTGTATATTCTCCCTGGGGTTCATTCTCTGCAAAGCCCCCACTCCAGCAGCATGTCTCACACAAGGAGCAAGGCTCCAAAGCCTTATTCTGCATGTAAGCTCCTGCTGCCTGAGCCGAGCACCTATCCACATTGTGATGTCTGCTCTAACTTGGCGGTGCCACAGCCTGGAGTCTCACCCCCAGTGGTCTCTCAGGCTGCGGCTGCACTTGTGACTGAACCCCCGGCCTGGGTAGAGTCCTTTTCTAGGTCCATATCCCAGTCATTTGCTGAGTCCATGGGACTTTTGTCCAGGACTTTGATGAATATGCATCAGCCTCCCTCACAGGGTGCCTCTAATACTCTTGACAGAGGACTCCTATCCTCTGACCTCCGTCCAGCAGAGCTCACAGAGGATTCATCATCAGGTCCCAGACCCCGTCCTTCTGAGAGAAGGCGCAGGGTTTCCTCCCCCTCCCCATCCCACGGCTCTGTCTCAAGAGCTGACTCTCAAGATGAGGAAGATGCTCTCACTGGGGGCTCGGAGGCTATGTATCCCATCGATTTCTCTGAGGGTGACTCGGACCTTAGTGATTTGATTGCTTCTATTAATTCTGTACTGGATCTCAATCCGCCAGTATCAGAGGAGCAACCCTCTCTGGCAGAAAAGCACCAGTTTACCTCGCCTAAGAGAGTGAAGAGTGTGTTCTTTAACCACTCCAGTTTTCAGACCGCTGTGACCAAACCCAGGGCCTGCCCTGACAAACGCTTTCCAAAGCGTGGTTCTGATTATCGGTTTCCATTTCCACCTGAGGTGGTCAAGGAGTGGTCGCACTCCCCAAAGGTAGACCCCCCGGTGTCTAGGCTCTCAGCCCGGACCGTTGTGTCGGTGGCTGACAGCACCTCACTTAAGGATTCCACTGACCGTCAGATTGACCTTCTGGCCAAATCTGTGTATGAAGCTGCGGGGGCCGCGTTTTCCCCGACTTTTGCAGCAGTGTGGGCTCTCAAAGCCATCTCTGCTTCCTTGGAGGAGATGCATTCCCTCACCAAGGAATCTATGCCTGAGATGGTTACCTTAACTGCTCAGGCTTCAGCCTTTTCATCCTATGCCATGTCTGCCATGCTGGAGGCTTCTCACCGCACTGCGGTGGCTTCGGCTAATTCCCTCGCTATCCGCAGGATTTTGTGGCTTCGAGAGTGGAAGGCAGATGCTTCTTCCAAGAAGTACCTTGCTGGGCTCCCTTTTGCTGGTTCACGGCTGTTCGGAGAACAGCTGGATGAAATCATTAAAGAAGCTACTGGCGGGAAGAGTACTTCCATGCCACAAACCAAGACCAGGAAACCCGCCCAGGGTAGGAATCAATCGAGGTTTCGTTCCTTTCGTTCCTCCAACTGGTCATCCTCTAAGCCTTCCGCCTCGTCCGCTAACTCAGCCAAGGATCAGAAATCCAACTGGCGCCCAAAAGCGCGTCCGCAGAAGACCGCAGGAGGTTCTGCCACTAAGGCAGCTTCCTCATGACTCTCGGCCCGCTCCAGCCACGTCCTGAGTCGGTGGCAGGCTCTCCCACTTTGGCGACGCTTGGTTAAAGCAAGTCTCCGATCAGTGGGTGAGAGACATCATATCTCACGGCTACAGGATAGAATTCTCTTCCAGCCCGCCAAACAGATTTTTTCTCTCAACTCCCCCCTGCTCCAAGGCCGCCGCCTTCTCGCAGGCCGTGGCATCCTTGCAGGCAAACTGAGTGATTGTCCCAGTTCCCGCTCAGGAACGGTTCAGAGGTTTTTACTCAAATCTCTTCCTAGTTCCAAAAAAGGACGGTTCCTTCCGGCCCATCCTGGATCTCAAGCTTCTCAACAAGCATGTCCGGGTGCGGCATTTTCGCATGGAGTCTCTGCGATCAGTCATTGCCTCAATGACCCAAGGGGATTTCCTGGCATCCATCGACATCAGAGATGCCTATCTACATGTGCCAATTGCAGTTTCACACCAGCGTTGGCTACGTTTTGCAATCGGAGAGGATCATTTCCAATTCGTGACTCTTCCCTTCGGGTTAGCCAGGGCCCCTCGGGTATTCACCAAGGTCATGGCGGCAGTGATTGCGGTCCTGCACCTCCAGGGGTTAGCAGTGATTCCTTACCTGGACGACCTTCTAGTCAAGGCTTCATCCAGCGCAGACTGTCAGCGGAGTGTTTCGCTCACTCTCGCCACCCTAGCCCAATTCGGGTGGCTTGTCAATCTTCCCAAATCCACTCTGACTCCGACCCAGAGTCTCACGTACCTAGGGATGCAGTTCGAGACTTTGCCGGCACTTGTGAAGTTGCCCTTTAATCAAACAGCAGTCTCTCCAACTGGCGGTGCGCTCTCTCCTGAGGCCCCGCCGTTATTCCCTCAGGCGCCTGATGCAGGTGCTGGGTCAAATGGTGGCCTCCATGGAGGCGGTTCCCTTTGCCCAGTTCCATCTGCGTCCTCTGCAGCTATACCTTCTCCGCTGTTGGGACAAGCGGCCTTCCTCCTTACAGAGGTTAGTGGCTCTGTCGCCACGGACCAGGAGCTCTCTTCAGTGGTGGCTTCGACCCCTCTCCCTGTCCCAAGGGCGCTCCTTCCTGACTCTGTCCTGGGTGATTCTCACCACGGATGCCAGTCTATCCGGCTGGGGAGCGGTACATCTCCACCACAGGGCACTTGGACTCCGTCCGAGTCAGCCCTCTCGATCAATGTGCTGGAAATCAGAGCTGTGCTTCTAGCTCTCGTAGCCTTTCACCACCTGTTGGCGGGCAGGCACATCCGAGTCCAGTCAGACAACGCGACAGCGGTTGCCTACATCCATCACCAAGGCGGGACACGCAGCCGCCTGGCAATGTTGGAGGTCCAACGCATTCTTCAATAGGCGGAGGACTCCAAGTCCACCATATCCGCAGTCCACATCCCTGGCGTAGAAAACTGGGAGGCAGATTATCTCAGCCGTCAATCCGTGGACGGTGGCGAGTGGTCCCTGCACCCGGCAGTGTTTCAGTCAATCTGCCGCAAGTGGGGCACTCCGGACGTGGACCTAATGGCATCCCGTCACAACAACAAGGTTCCGGTTTACGTGGCTCGCTTCCACGATCCTCAGGCCTTCGCCGCGGACGCTCTGGTTCAAGACTGGTCCCAGTTTCGTCTGTCCTACGTGTTTCCCCCTCTAGCGCTCTTGTCCAGAGTCCTGCGCAAGATCAGAATGGAGGGCCGTCGAGTCATCCTCATTGCACCGGACTGGCCCAGGCGAGCTTGGTACCCAGACCTGCTCCATCTGTCCGTAGAGGTGCCATGGCATCTTCCGGACTGTCCAGACCTGCTCTCGCAAGGTACGTTTTTCCGCCCGAATTCTGCGGCACTCAAATTGACGGCGTGGCTCTTGAGTCCTGGATTTTGACGGCTTCTGGTATTCCTCCTGAAGTCATCTCCACTATGACTCGGGCCCGTAAGTCTTCCTCCGTCAAGATCTATCACAGGACTTGGAAAATTTTCCTGTCCTGGTGTCGCTCTTCCGGCCATCCTCCTTGGCCTTTTTCCTTGCCGACCCTTCTGTCCTTTCTACAGTCCGGTCTGCAGCTAGGACTGTCCCTCAACTCTCTCAAGGGACAAGTCTCGGCTCTGTCAGTGCTGTTCCAGCGACGTCTCGCTCGGCTGGCTCAGGTCCGCACCTTCATGCAGGACGCGTCTCACATCATTCCGCTTTACCGGCGGCCCTTGGATCCCTGGGACCTTAACTTGGTCCTCACGGTATTGCAGAAACCCCCTTTCGAGCCCCTTAGGGAGGTTTCTTTGTATCGTCTTTCTCAAAAGGTGGCCTTTCTAGTTGCCATAACTTCTCTCAGGAGAGTCTCTGATTTGGCTGCGCTCTCCTCGGAGTCACCTATTTTGGTCTTTCACCAAGACAAGGTAGTTCTCCGTCCGACCCCGGACTTTCTTCCTAAGGTGGTCTCTCCCTTCCACCTTAACCAGGATATTTCCTTGCCTTCCTTCTGTCCGGCTCCTGTTCATCGCTTTGAGAAAGCGCTGCATACTCTAGATCTGGTGCGTGCTCTCCGGATTTATGTGTCTCGCACCGCTGCGCTTAGGCGGTGCACCTCTCTTTTTGTGCTAACCACAGGGCGGCGTAAGGGCCTCTCTGCTTCTAAGCCGACCTTGGCCGTTGGATTAGATCGACCATTTCGGACGCCTACCAGAGTATTCAGGTGCCTCCCCCGCCGGGGATCAAGGCACACTCGACCAGAGCTGTCGGTGCCTCTTGGGCTTTCAGGCAACAGGCTACGGCTCAGCAGGTCTGTCAGGCTGCCACTTGGACTAGCCTGCATACCTTTTCGAAGCACTACCAAGTGCATGCTCATGCTTCGGCAGATGCGAGCTTGGGCAGACGCATCCTTCAGGCGGCTGTCGCCCATTTGTGAAGTTAGGTTTTGCCTACTTCTCAGTTTTCTGTTTATTTCCACCCAGGGACAGCTGTGGAACGTCCCATGGTCTGGGTCTCCCAAAGGAACGATAAAGAAAAAGAGAATTTTGTTACTTACCGTAAATTCTTTTTCTTATAGTTCCGTATTGGGAGACCCAGCACCCTCCCTGTTGCCTGTTGGCAATTTTCTTGTTCCGTGTGTTATCACCGGCTGTTGTCGTGGACAGAGTCTCCGGTTGTTCCGGTTCTTACTCGGTTCTACTTGTGGGTGGCTATTCTCCTTCAGCTTTTGCACTAAACTGGCTAGGACTGACTACCAGGGGGTGTATAAGCTCAGAGGGAGGAGCTACACTTTTAAGTGTAGTACTTTGTGTGTCCTCCGGAGGCAGAAGCTAAACACCCATGGTCTGGGTCTCCCAATACGGAACTATAAGAAAAAGAATTTACGGTAAGTAACAAAATTCTCTTTTTTCGCTTTATAAGACGCACCTGATTATAAGACGCACCCCCAAATTTGGTGAAGGAAAAGAGAATTTTTTTTTTAATAAATGGGGTCCGTCTTATAATGCCAGTGTCCGTCTAACAAATCATATAGGGTATATGTCCCTCATAGCCCCCCCATCCTAAAATTAGCCCCCTTAATCTGGATATGGCCCCCTTATATTGAATATAGCCCCCCAGTGATGCCACACGGCCCCCTGTGGCTGGCACACGGACCCTATTGCTGCCCATGGCCCCCTGTGGCTGGCACACAGCCCCTATTGCTGCCCTTGGCCCCCTGTGGCTGGCACACAGCCCCTATTGCTGCCCTTGGCCCCCTGTGGCTGGCACACAGCCCCTATTGCTGCCCTTGGCCCCCTGTGGCTGGCACACGGCCCCTGTGCTGCCCATGGCCCCCTGTGGCTGGCACACGGCCACTATTGCTGCCCATGGCCCCCTGTGGCTGGCACACAGCCCCTATTGCTGCCCATGGCCCCCTGTGGCTGGCACACAGCCCCTATTGCTGCCCTTGGCCCCCTGTGGCTGGAACACGGCCCCTGTGCTGCCCATGGCCCCTGTGCTGCCCATGGCCCCCTGTGGCTGGCAGGCATCACCCTGTGTTTGATATGGCCCCTAGGCTGATGCTTATAGTAAAATAAACTCTTTCCTTACCTTCTCCAGCGCTGTCCTCCCTCCTGTCTCCCTCCGTGCTGCTGAGCTCCTGCACTTCCTGGTTCTCGGCCGGTCATGTGATCGGCACAGCAGAGTGACATCTCTGCGTGCATGATCACAGCGGCAGCAGAGACACCAGGAGACACGCTGGAGGAGGTAAGTCAAGAGTTTTTTATTTTACTATGGGCAGCAGCATGGGGGCCATATCTAACACGGGGGGAAGGGGAATCAGGCATGTGCCATCAAAGGGGGGCGCAGGCACATATAATATGCGCTGCTCCCCCAGCCCGTCACCGCGGTGCGGTTTCAGCACCACGGTGATGGACAGCGGCAGTGCATATTATATGAGCGGGAGAAGGAGATCACCCGCTGCAGCCTTCACCAGCTCACCAGCCTCTACCAGCCCCCAGCACCGTTCCAGAGCTGCCCCCACCTCCCCTGGACCCTGCAGTATATAATCCGTACATTCGGATTATAAGACGCACCCCCTACTTTCCCCCAAAATTTGGGGGAACAAAAGTGCGTCTTGTAAAGTGAAAAATACAGTATATATAATATATTATATATAATACATATTATAAAATATCTCAAAGTCAGCACACTCCTGACATTTTTGCTAATATTTTATTGCATCCTTTTATCGGACAGCACTGCAGATCTGGCCCTGTGATACAATGTACAGTGTCAGTGTGCAGCTTGTATAACAGCTTAAATTTGGGTTCCTCAAAATAACTCAACACACAGCCATTTATGTCTAACCCGCTGGTAACAAAAGTGAGTTTCCTCTGAGTGATGATGGCGAATGTATGCCCAATTAGCCATTTTCCCTCCCCGGTGTCATGTGACTCATTAGTGTTACAAGGTCTCAGGTGTGAATGGGGGCAGGGGTGTTACATTCGGTGTTATCTCTCACACACTCTCTCATACTGGTCACTGGAAAATCATCATGGCTCCTCATGGCAAAGAATTCTCTGAGGAGCTGAAAAAAATAATTTTTCCTTTACACAAAGATGGCCGAGGCTATAAGAAGATTATCACCAGTCTGACACTGAGCTGCAGCACGGTGGCCAAGATCATACGGCGGTATAACCAGACAGGATCCACTCAGAACAGACCTCACCATGGCTGACCACAGAAGGATACACTGCACACTGCAGAGGTTACAGGGGTGGGGGGTCCGCCTGTCAGTGCTCAGACCATACACCACACACTGCAGAGGTTACAGGGGTGGGGGGTCCGCCTGTCAGTGCTGAGACCATACACCACACACTGCAGAGGTTACAGGGGTGGGGGGTCCGCCTGTCAGTGCTCAGACCATACACCGCACACTGCAGAGGTTACAGGGGTGGGGGGTCCGCCTGTCAGTGCTGAGACCATACACCACACACTGCAGAGGTTACAGGGGTGGGGGGGTCCGCCTGTCAGTGCTCAGACCATACGCCGCACACTGCAGAGGTTACAGGGGTGGGGGGGTCCGCCTGTCAGTGCTGAGACCATACACCACACACTGCAGAGGTTACAGGGGTGGGGGGTCCGCCTGTCAGTGCTCAGACCATACGCCGCACACTGCAGAGGTTACAGGGGTGGGGGGGTCCGCCTGTCAGTGCTCAGACCATACTTCTCTCAATGCAGCGCTGGAAAGTAATGGTGGCCACACAAAATATTCACACCCAGGACACAATTTGGCTATTTTCACTTAGGGGTGTACTCACTTTTGTTCCCAGAGGTTTAGACATTAATGGCTGTGTGCTGAGTTATTTACCCTGTTATACAAGCTGCACACTGACACTGCACATTGTATCACAGGCGCTGTCCCAGGGAAAGATGTAATAAAATATTCACAGAAATGTGAGGGGTGTACTCACTTTTGTGATATACTGTATTTGTGCGTATAAACCTTTTATTTTTTATAACTTACAATGCGATTTTTTTTTTTATGTAATGGTCTGAAATTTCCACCATTGAAGGATTCTTGGTGGAGGGATCCTGACTGTGTGTTGTACAAAATTGGAAAATTGGTCTGCTGTCTAAATTTTGGGGCCGTGCCTTAATTTTGGACAGACAAATTTGTGAAGGTTTTGTTTTTTTATAAAAAAAAAATTGTATTCTCTTCAATTTGCAGTCACCGAAATGTTGTTTTATTTATTTATTTTCCCTCCAGAAAATAATCTAAATCTAGAATCTCCATCCACATCGCTGCCGCCGCGGACCCCCAGTGACGGGTACCAGAGCAAGTTACGACCGGTAAACTTCTTTCATATTCATTCAGTTTAAAAATTCAAATTTCAAATTTGAAATTTAGAACCAACTGCCGGAGAAAGTGGGCGGATCCTATTTACTTTTTTTTTGTGATTGGTTCTTTTTTTTTTTCCAGGTGCGAGCAGCTCCACCTCCCCCCACACAGGCTCACCGGCGCCCCCCAGAGAAGGCAGAAGATGTGGAAATTACGTTGGTTTAACAACGGCATCCAGAACCTCTGCTGCAGCCATGGTCCAAATGAGTCATTTGGTCCCTAAACTTTTCTGCACTTTGTGCATATCAAGTCCCGGGAGGATGGGAGAGAAAGAGACACAACAGATCTGGGACATTCTGTGCCTTTTTTTAATTGCTGTTTTAATAATTGTACCTTGGCCTCCCGAATCAGACACCAATGGGGTCTAATGTGCAAAACGATGGTGGGACGGATCGCAGCGGTGCGGTCAGTGCAGAACGCCCGTCCGGTGGAGGACACAAGGAAGTCCATCCGCACACTCACCATTCTTTTATTTGGTTTATTTATTATTTTACATGTACAGTTTTTTGTTAGGCCATAGCCACACCTGATGGATTTGCTTCAGATTTCTTATGCGGTTTTCAAAACCCAGATTTAATGGGAAAATAGCAATTTGTGGATGTTCATCAGCTCATCTCATTGTGCTAAAGCGCTTTATCCTTCTCAATGTAGGGTGTGAAATCCAGCAAAAACCTGCAGCAAAGTCTGCACAATCCTGACCCTGCCGCAGAATCCACAGCGGAAAAATTCTGTCATGTTGGAATTTACTTTTTTAGCGCTGCAAGATTAAAGGGCAATGCCATCCCTCCGCATCCATGGAAAAAAAATATATATAAAAAAATAATTGTATAGATTTTTTTTCATATATATAATCTTTATTAGCTTTACAATTATTCAGGCATGGATAAGATAAAACCAAAAAAGTTAAAGTAAAAATGTAGCCTTTGTTTGAGATTTTCTCCCATTCATCAGGTTTCCTAATATGTAAAAAAATAAATATAGTATAAAAAAAATGAAATAAGTGAGGTGTGTGTGTGTATGTATGTGTGTATATATATAATATAATAATATATACGGTACATACAATTTCACATATATGTATGTGAGTGTGTGTATATGTGTGTGTATATATATATATATATGTATATATATATACACTAATGTATATGCCACACATGTTAAAAATATCTATATACACATATATAATATACATATATATTTATATATATATGCGTATATAAGTATTTTTAGCATGTGTGGCATATGCATTAGTTGGTTCTTTTTACTCCAGAAGGCTCATAAAAAAAATACATATATATATATATATATATATATATATATATATATATATATACATATATATACGCACACAGTATATGTACAGTTGCATAAACATATATATATATTATATAATATATACACACACATATGTATATATGTACACATATATATATATATTAGTAGATTTGCATAATATACACTGCATATGTGTGTGTATATATATATATATATATATATATATATATATATATATATATTTAAGCAAGTGTACATGTGTATGTGTCTGTGTATATATATATATATATATATATATATATATATGTGTGTGTGTATATATAATATTATATTTATTTTTTTATGAGCCTTCTAGAGTAAAAAGAACCAACTAATGTATATGCCACACATGCTAAAAATACCTATATACATTATATTTATACATACATTAGTATGTATGTATGTGTAATATATATATATATATATATATATATATATATATATATATATATATATATATATATATATATATATATATATATATATATATAACTATTAAAAAAAAATAAATATATATATATATATATATATATAATATTATATATATATGTGTATATAGGTATTTTAACATATATAGCATATACATTAGTTGGTTCTTTTTACTCCAGAAGGCTCATAAAAACATACTTTTATATATATATATATATATATATATATATATATATATATATTTATACACGCACACAGTATATGTACACTTTTATATAATATATATATATATATATATATAATATATTTATTTTTTTTATGAGCTTTCTGGAGTAGAAAGAACCAACTAATGTACACTGCCGCACTCCCAAATATATATGTTGTGTGTGGCATATACATTAGTTGGTTCTTTTTATCCCAGAAAGTTCATAAAATAGAAAAAATAACTAAAATAATCATCAATAATGTAAACGCAAAAAAATAAAAACATTTTTACATAATGTTTCATCAGGGATTCTAATGAATGGGAGAACATTAGTAAAAGTATCTACATCTTTAGCTACTTTCTTAGTTTTTCGTTTTGTTTTTTGTTTTGTTTTTTACCCTTCTGCATCCCTGAATAATACTAAAGCTAAAAGAATTATATATATATACAGTACATGGAAAAAAAATCTAAGTATCTTTAAAATATATGTGTAACATATAGTACATATACACGTGATGTTTTTGTTTTGTTTTTTTTGTTTTTAACTTCTTAGAATTTTTGTGCTTTTTACCCGCCCCCGAGGAGCGCTCATCACTTTCTCGCTGCGGGGGCTGCTGTGTGACCTTTGTTAGCGGTAGGAATGACCCTGAGAATGATGATCGACCCTCGAGCGGTGGTTCTGATGGTGACCGTACTGCTGCTGCGATCCTTCCCCACATTTGCACCCATTAGGGAGGCCGATAAGAGGCACCTCCTGGCTCCCGCGCTGAGGCTCTTAAGTCCTCGAAAAAAAATACTCCTATCATATGTGTTAGTACAGTATATTACTGTGTTCATAGGAATGTGTGATGAAAAAAACTATCCGGTTTCTTCAGTGATCTGTATATTGTATAGAGGTGATCCGTTAATTCCCGCTTCCACCTGGCAGACGGCGGCCGGCGAGTTGCAGCGCGACGCGCCCCTTCCCCGTCTGTTGTGATGGAGCGGGTTATATAAAGGGAATTTAGGGGGCTGGTTCCTCTCATTACTACCCCGCCAGACATAAAAAATTTAAGTAAAAAAAAACAAACAAAAAAAAAAGAAATATTTTTAAAAAATTCTATATAGAGTTCTATATAATATGCTGTAAACGTATAGCTGAGGGCCTCGCCAATAGGTAATCATCGGCGCCATTACTAACCGTCGTGCTAATATTTACGCAGCAGCTCATTTAGCGGTAGGTTCTGCGCTGGCGATCGCGGCGTCACGTTTATCGCCATTTTCTGTACTGTAAGGTGTCAATTTAAGAATATAACAGTTGCGCTCCTGTTACAGGGAAATCTGATTTTTGGGTTTTTTTTTGTTTTTTTTTCTGGGCTGAACCATTATTGCTGACCCCCGCCACCTTTATGGCAACTATTGGGAATAACAAAGTCCCCTGATACTTGGCAAATGCCCCTTCTTCCCTCGTCAATGTGAGTGTTTTACCCTAAATGTCAATATTTGCAGTTAAAAATACTTTTTGCAGTCTGGTTTCATGGAAAGTTTTGCGCCATTTGGCTTTTTTAGGCTTCGTCTTACTCTGCACTTTCATCCTCAATGGTCAGAAATCAGAAGCGCAATGTATCAGATTGAGCTCACTGACTTACTATCAGTTAACTCATTCTGCAGCCAAACAGTGCAACTTAATTTTTTTTTTTTTACTGTAACTTGCTTGCAAAAAATACTTAGCCCCCCCCAAAAAAAAAAGTGGACAACCCCTTTAAGAAAGTTTTTGCATTTTTGTTACTTTTCAATCTTATTTTCTGTCCCCTGTAGTCACATCTAAAGCTACTTTTGAAACTTATGCCCTGTAGCTTTTGGAAACACCATTTTAGCTCCACCCAGTTGTCGGGCACGTAGCTTCCCAGAATGCATTGCGCTTTATCGGCAATTTTTTAGACATTGAAAGGAGAAGAAAAAAATTCTGAATTTTGGAAGAACACATTAGAAAAAAAAATCCTATCCAATCTAGGCATGTCTGGTGCCTGTAAACTCCACCCCCTTGACTTCTTTATAATCTGGACTCTTTCTACTTCCTGTTAGGTGACATCCGTTTTCTAATGAATGTTGTTGCAAAAGTATTGGCGCCCACCTGTTCAGCTTTGATAGTAGAGTTTGTAGATCCCTAATTTGCCCTGGGGACAGGATCCCTTTAAATGGTAAAAAACTTCATGAAGAATGCACATATTAGTTGACTTAAAAAAAGAAAGTTGTGTTCCCAAATTGTCATTGTGTAAAAATATTGGCGCCCACCTGTTCAGCTTTGATAGTAGAGTGCGTAGATACCTTAATATACCCTGGGGACAGGATCCCTTTAAATGCTAAAAAATTGAATGAAGCAGGCACAACTATTAGTTGACTTAAATAAAGAATGTTGTCTTCCCAAATTGGCATTGTGCACAAATATTGGCGCCCACCTGATCAGCTTTGATAGTAGAATGCGTAGAGCCCTAATTTGCCCTGGGGAAAGGATCCCTTTAAATGCTAAAAAATTGAATGAAGCAGGCACAACTATTAGTTGAATTGAATAAAGAATGTTGTGCTCCAAAATTGGCATTGTGCAAAAATACTGGCACCTGTCTGTTCAGCTTTGATAGTAGAGTGCATAGATATTCTAATACACCCTTACACCCTGGGGACAGGATCCCTTTAAATGCTAAAATTGCATGAAGGCGGCACAAATATTAGTTGACTTAAAAAAAAGAATGTTGTGCTCCAAAATTGGCCTTTTGCAAAAAATATTGGCACCCACCTGTTCAGCTTTGATAGTAGAGTGCGTAGATATTGTAATACACCCTGGGGACAGGATCCCTTTAAATGATAAAATTGCATGAAGAAGGCACAACTATTAGTTGCCTTAAATAATGTGCTCCCAAATTGGCTTTGTGCAAAAAATATTGGCGCCCACCTGTTCAGCTTTCATAGTAGAGTGCGTTGATACCCTAATTTGCCCTGGGGACAGGATCCCTTTAAATGCTAAAATTGCATGAAGAAGGCACAAATATTAGTTGACTTAAAGGGTCGGTCCTGCGGCGCGTCTCCTCTTCTGTATTAAGTCCTAATTGCTGTAATCCAGATTATATTCAGGATTAGGGAAACAAAATATCTGTGGGTCGTTAATATTCAAAGCAAAACGGTTGACGTGATCCTGATTTCTAATCAGAAATTAACTCCGAAATGTCCAGATTTATCGATCCTCATAATCCTTATTTTTTGTTTGTACTTTCCGCGTCTCGTATTTTCTTTTTACTTCTTTAGTAGCACAGAGATGACTTTGCGCCATTGCTGGTATTATTTGCCCAGTTTGCCGTTTATTCCGCCATCTGCCGTTTTCTGCCGGCAGATATTTTTGTTGGGCGCCGTTCAGAGCCTCGCTACTTTGTATCTTCTTTGAAGATTTCACTTTTATCGCCCCTCCCCCCCTTTGTCCCCTTCCTCCCTCCTCTCTAGCTTCAAGGGGCGCGTTTTACAAATACTGTAAACCGATATTATGTAGCTTTTTTTTTTTTTTATAAAAGGAATATTTAGTAGCCATTTATTCGCCTACCTCGGGGGCTGTTTTTGAGCCTGCGAGTGTAAAGCAAAAACAATCGTGCACCGTTCAAGTCACAAGTTTTGGAAAATTGGCCGCACCCAAGAGTTGTATGTAAAAGTTACATTAATAAAAAACGCCGTTTTATTTGCATATCGGGAGGGGGGTTATGGTTTGGGCCAGTTTTTTTGTTGTTTTTTGTTTTGTTTTCTTAATTTCAAAACAAAGTGTTATTTCAAAAATTCTGAAAAAAAAAATCCGTAAGAGCTGCTAACTTTATTTAACAAAAAAAATTGTACAAAAAGACAAACAAAAAAAGTCTTTGTAACTTCATATTGGACATGATTCCATATATCACGTGTACAGCGTCGATGCAGAGCGAGCAGGGGAGGGGGGCTTCTTTGTATTGGCTGTAAAAAGTTTGTATTTATTATGTATAAAGTTGTTGAATAATTAAAAAAGAGAAAAAGTGGATTATAAAAGGAGACTCGTCATGTCGGAGGTTTTGTCGAAATTTCTGTCTTTGTCCTACTGATGTTTGAGTGAGGATGTGTGAGCGCGTCTGTCCCCCCCCCCCCCTCCCCCCCGGTTGTGTTTGGGGACGATCCAGTTTTGATGAAAGCCTCCTAAGCCTCCTAAGCCTCTTATGAAGCCTCCTAAGATAATATTTTGTAGATAGTTCCACCACCCTAAAAATATGTTGGTTAATTGGAAACAAAGAATCCCTTGGACAACCCCCAAGGTTCCTTACTTTGGAATAACAGATTTTGAGTTTCGAGAACTTCAAGTTCTTGGAATCTGAAGATCTCAAGCCTCCTGACCTGAGGTCTATTTTGGTGGACCTTTGTTCAGTGTGTCCACCGATGTTGTCGGAGACTTTTCTAAAAAGAGGAGCTTATTGACCAAAGTTCTGTTTCTATTGAAGCCACAAGTCAACTGGAAATGTAGTCATTCCAAATTCCAACCTCGGCTCAAGTCTTTCCAGGATCGGAGCCACTCGTACTTAGCAGCGAGTTCATCCCAAATGAGGGACCACCTTTAAGTCTATATACACTCTGCAACTGGACAGGGATTGTCCTCTCGTGCCAAAAAGGGTTTGAGTACAATTAGTTGATAATGGAAGCTAAAAAAAACCTTGAACAAACCTAAGGTTCTGTATTTTGGAATAACAGATTTTGAGTTCACAGAACTTCCAAGTTCTTGGAGTCTGGAGATCTGAAGCATCCTGACCTGAGGTCTATTTTGGTGGACGTTTGTCGAGAGTCTCCAGAGATATCATCAGAGACTTTCTAAAGGCCCAAAGTCCCGTTCCACAAGTCAAGTGGAAATGTGGTTATTCCAAATTTCAACCTCGGCTCGAGTCTTTCCAGGATAGGAGCCACTCGCATTTAGCAGCTCTTCATTTTGGTTCATCCCAAACGAGGGACCTCCTCTAAAAAGTCTTTAAACACTCTGCAACTGGACAGGATTTGTCTTCTGGTGCCAAAAGGGGTTTAAGTATAATTGGTTGATAATAGAAGCTAAGAAACCCTTGGATAACCCTTACCCTAGTTCCTTACTTTGGAATAACAGATTTTGAGGTCACGGAAGATCAACTGGACTGGGATTGTCTTCTGGTGCCAAAAGGGGTTCATGTACAATATTTTTTGGCCAGTTTGTTCTCCTGACAAGAGTCCAAGATGTTCCAGAAGTTTTTAATGGGGACAATGAAGCATTGGTGGCATCTTTCCCACCGCACCAAACATCTCATCCATCACCGTGACTGGACTCATCCATATTTGGAGTCAAAAAGAACTCCTACTCCGGAAAAATGTTGGTTACTTGCATTATAAGGGACGGCTCCAATCATCACAACTGTTGGCCTAGATATGGTTACCTAACCTAGCTCAGTGGATTGAAGGGTTGGTATTTGGATGTTTTGCCCTATGGTCTTTGCAAATATCTAGAAAACATTGGCTCTTCCAGACTCTTGTGGTCACCATATAGTATCTCCACGATTTCCCCATCGGGTGACCCAACCTTTGATAACTTTATGGACTGCTCCGGATTATTTCATGTGCACATCTGTCCACCTCCATATATATATATATATATATATATATATATATATTCATATGAAAAAGTTTGGGAACCCCTATTAATGTTAACCTTTTTTCTTTATAACAATTTAGGTTTTTGAAGCAGCTATTTCAGTTTCATATATCTAATAACTGATGGACTGAGTAATATTTCTGGATTGAAATGAGGTTTATTGTACTAACAGAAAATGTGCAATCCGCATTTAAACAAAATTTGACCGGTGCAAAAGTATGGGCACCCTTATCAATTTCTTGATTTGAACACTCCTAACTACTTTTTACTGACTTACTAAAGCACTAAATTGGTTTTGTAACCTCATTGAGCTTTGAGCTTCATAGGCAGGTGTATCCAATCATGAGAAAAGGTATTTAAGGTGGCCACTTGCAAGTTGTTCTCCTATTTGAATCTCCTATGAAGAGTGGCATCATGGGCTCCTCAAAACAACTCTCAAATGATCTGAAAACAAAGATTATTCAGCATAGTTGTTTAGGGGAAGGATACAAAAAGTTGTCTCAGAGATTTACACTGTCAGTTTCCACTGTGAGGAACATAGTAAGGAAATGGAAGAACACAGGTACAGTTCTTGTTAAGCCCAGAAGTGGCAGGCCAAGAAAAATACCAGAAAGGCAGAGAAGAAGAATGGTGAGAACAGTCAAGGACAATCTACAGACCACCTCCAAAGACCTGCAGCTTCATCTTGCTGCAGATGGTGTCAATGTGCATCGGTCAACAATACAGCGCACGTTGCACAAGGAGAAGCTGTATGGGAGAGTGATGTGAAAGAAGCCGTTTCTGCAAGCACGCCACAAACAGAGTCGCCTGAGGTATGCAAAAGCACATTTGGACAAGCCAGTTACATTTTGGAAGAAGGTCCTGTGGACTGATGAAACAAAGATTGAGTTGTTTGGTCATACAAAAAGGCGTTATGCATGGAGGCAAAAAACACGGCATTCCAAGAAAAGCACTTGCTACCCACAGTAAAATTTGGTGGAGGTTCCATCATGCTTTGGGGCTGTGTGGCCAATGCCGGCACCGTGAATCTTATTAAAGTTGAGGGTCGCATGGATTCAACTCAGTATCAGCAGATTCTTGACAATAATGTGCAAGAATCAGTGACGAAGTTGAAGTTACGCAGGGGATGGATATTTCAGCAAGACAATGATCCAAAACACCGCTCCAAATCTACTCAGGCATTCATGCAGAGGAACAATTACAATGTTCTGGAATGGCCATCCCAGTCCCCAGACCTGAATATCATTGAACATCTGTGGGATGATGTGAAGCGGCTGTCCATGCTCGGCGCACATCAAACTTAACTGAACTGGAATTGTTTTGTAAACAGGTGAAGTGATGGCCCAGGAGCGCCTCTGGCTGTGTAGTCGTGGCACCAGGGAGTTCAAAGCACACCCCTGACTCCATCACTCCTTCAATGTTGGGGACTAGCTTGATGAGACAGTGTGTGACAGTGTCTTCGTCGGATGGTACACCAATAGTCCTCAGGCAAAAGTTGGTGAAAATAAAAGATGACATTTATTGGCACAATACAATCCGGTCAGCAGAATTTGGCACTTTCTGTGGAGCTGGGGACAACCTGCCCAAACGCGCCCTCTGGTGGGGATATGCCCTGGGTACTCCGCTTCTCCGGGCTCCCACTCCTAAGTCAAGCACACACTGGACCCACACCAGCGGATTCAGACCTTGAGGTTGCGTCCTCCTCCGTAACTCCGGCGTCCCCTGATGTTCCGCTCATACACACTGCCACCGATGATCACACACTGCTGTCCCGGATCCGACTCTCTTCCACACACACAGACCCTCCCTAGACATCCAGCCGACTCCTCCTTCCCCGGTGGCAACAGCCGTCCCACCCGGCCACTAGGGGGTGCCCTAACACAACATACAATAATAAAAATCAACATTTTTAATAATTACAATTCTGGGTAAACTATGCTGGTACTGGTAGGGGGTAGGCCCACCCACTACATGCCTCCCCTCTTAAAATCCGAGCCTCCCGGCAAGGCTCTGTTTAAAACATTTAACTGTAAAAAACATAAACATCATGGTGATAAACTCCAGTCCAGTCCATCACCTGCGGCCCGTCCACAAAAGAGACGCCAGTCCAGGGCGCGACAGCTCAGCAGCGCTCCCGGTCTCTTAGATGGCGCCCGGAGGCTCAGCAGCGCTCCCGGTCTTAGATGGCACCCGGAGGCTCAGCAGCGCTCCCGGTCTTAGATGGCGCCCGGAGGCTCAGCAACGCTCCCGGTCTTAGATGGCGCCCGGAGGCGCAACAGCGCTCCCGGTCTCTGGGTGATGCGCAGACGGCAAATAAAACTTTTTAACTCTTTGGAACTTCAACTTCTGCCGGTCTAGGAACAATACCGGTCTTCAAACAGATTAGCTGCGGAGCTCTATTCTGGAGGCCAGGATCGCTTCCACTCCTCCGCTTGTGCCTGTATGTAGGCTCCCAGAGATTGCCCCGGCTGGCGGCGTATTCTCCGGAAGGACACGGGGGCAAAAGGTGGCTCTGCTGGCACAGCTTCTTCAGCTCCCGGCGGGGGTGATGGCGTCGCTACCCGGGATGGTGGTGGCGCGGGTGGCGGCGCATCCACGACTATGACCGGTCTGTTGGTCACATTCTGACTCACCGCTACCACCGGAGCAGCTCTTTCCGGGTCGGCGATCGTGCCAGATGGTACTTCCGAGGGAACTGCCAAGGTGCGCCTGGAGTGAGGGGCCGTGGTCGGCACCGGCTTTGGATGGTTCCGGCGCCGTTCCTGTTGTTCCTCCCACTCCAGCTCTTGCTGCCACTGGGCCGCTTCCCGGGCGGTCGGCATCCGCGTGACCCCCACCGCGAACAAGCCGCGGCTACCGGCATCGGGCAAAAATTGGACCTTCTCGCCCGGATACAGCGTGTGGAGCCTTTTCGGCAGCCCCTCTACGTCTAGATGGACCCGGTTGTAGAAGTAGTCGTCCCCGGTATTTGTCTCGCGGATAAACCCATAACCCTCCTGCTGGTTAAATTTCACCACCACTCCGGTGGTGAATTGCAGGGCCAGCTCCTCACCGCCGGGACCGGACAGCATTTCCCGGACAATGGTTTCGGCAAGGAGGCGTTCCCGGACAGGGTCGGGTGCCGGGGACGGAGCTCTGGGGTGCGGTACGGTGGACGGGACGATTACCGGGTCCCAGACGAAGCCCAGGTGGTCTTCCTCCAGCCGCTCGGCAGCCACTTCAGCCGGCTCCCGCACGGGGGCAGATGGTGCGGCGGCGGCGCCAAGCTGTGGGGTCTCCCAAGGGAAATCCGTAATCCCCAAAGGCCGGCTCCCTGGTGGCGGCGTGGCATACGTCGCCCGTACTTCTGTAATGGTACTTCCGGTCTTCGCATCCCAAGTGGTTTTCCAGGACACCTTCTCCGGACGCGTGGAACCTCCCGGTCCTGTCGGAAGATCTGCAAGGGATGCCTCACTTGCGGGAGCAAACTTGGGGCGCCCCCGGCCTAGGCTGACCAGAGCCATGGTGGTAGCAAGTTCTTCAGGTTGTCCAGAAGTCTCCATCTCTGATCGCTGTACTGTAAATAGCGGCGGCGTCAAAGCTGAGACTGAGGAAAGAGGAGGCGGGCCTTTGTTTCCCGCTCTTAAACAGAATCCTCCCCCAGCCTCACGCATAATCTTGACTCCTCCGCGGCGGTACTTCTTTTTCTTCCGAGCACCGCCCACTTCGTATGTCTTCCTCAATGCCTTGGAGCTGGCGCCTCCCCTCTTTGGGCGGAGTACTCTGTACCTTTTCTTCGGCACCGGCCAGCCCCAGGCTCTTCTTTTGGCGCCAACTTTTCGCGCCTTTTCTTCAACTTCACAGATAACGGCCCGGTCCAACGCTGCGGGCACTGTGTTCTCTTCCCACCAGGGGACTGGAAATCTTCTCCCGTAGTCGGGATCCTGTGCTCCAGGCACGACCTGATCCCCAGCTTCTTGGGTTCCTGGCAGGGAATTCGTATCCTGCCGACTACGCCACATGAAGTGATGGCCCAGGAGCGCCTCTGGCTGTGTAGTCGTGGCACCAGGGAGTTCAAAGCACACCCCTGACTCCATCACTCCTTCAATGTTGGGGACTAGCTTGATGAGACAGTGTGTGACGGTGTCTTCGTCGGATGGTACACCAATAGTCCTCAGGCAAAAGTTGGTGAAAATAAAAGATGACATTTATTGGCACAATCCAATCCGGTCAGCAGAATTTGGCACTTTCTGTGGAGCTGGGGACAACCTGCCCAAACGCGCCCTCTGGTGGGGATATTCCCTGGGTACTCCGGTTCTCCGGGCTCCCACTCCTAAGTCAAGCACACACTGGACCCACACCAGCGGATTCAGACCTCGAGGTTGTGTCCTCCTCCGTAACTCCGGCGTCCCCTGATGTTCCGCTCATACACACTGCCACAGATGATCACACACACACTGCTGTCCCGGATCCGACTCTCTTCCACACACACAGACCCTCCCTAGACATCCAGCCGACTCCTCCTTCCCCGGTGGCAACAGCCGTCCCACCCGGCCACTAGGGGGTGCCCTAACACAACATACAATAATAAAAATCAACATTTTTAATAATTACAATTCCGGGTAAACTATGCTGGTACTGGTAGGGGGTAGGCCCACCCACTACACAGGAATGGTCAAATATACCTTCATCCAGGATCCAGGAACTCATTAAAAGCTACAGGAAGTGACTAGAGGCTGTGATTTCTGCAAAAGGAGGATCTACAAAATATTAATGTCACTTTTATGTTGAGGTGCCCATACTTTTGCACTGGTCAAATTTTGTTTAAATGCGGATTGCACATTTTCTGTTAGTACAATAAACCTCATTTCAATCCAGAAATATTACTCAGTCCATCAGTTATTAGATATATGAAACTGAAATAGCAAAAATCCAAATTGTTATAAAGAAAGAAGGTTAACATTAATAGGGGTGCCCAAACTTTTTCATATGACTGTATAATTCAGTTGGTTGCAAGGGATGACTTTGGTGTTTATACTTTTTCGGGGGACCCATGAATGAGGTTGCTCCGTCACCATCACTGACACTTCACTGCTCCCCCCGGGCAAGTTGGAGAACTTGTAAAGAATCCTTTTGTCCTGTAGAGAATGTAGACTCGTGGGATCGCTGAATTTTTCATGTACGGCCGAGGGCTGCAGGTAACTACTTGTTGCAGTCGTATAATGGAGGTCTGCTCTCCGGATACATATAATAATACACTGCAATACCAAAAATATGTGATCCCCGTCCGCACCTCATTCCAGATGATTGTATTTGAGGCATAACCATTGCAAACGGCTCCACACCGGCAGTGGCACCATCCTACCCCCAAGGCCACTGCCCGATACTAAGCTGGTGGCAATGGTCTAATGGTGGCACCTGTTGGTGTTTTTTTGGAAGAAGCTCTTAGGACCGTTCCGGCTTTAGGGGTGCACATTTCCTCTTTCCCTCTTGGTCTTGTTGTTGTCCCTTTTTCTTGAATCTCTATTATTCCAGGCTAAAGAGCAGAAACCGAAAAATCAAAAACTCCATTAACAGATCATTTCCACTCAATCTCCCCGCGCCGTTCCAGCCGTACCCGATAAACGGGCCGCGCACTGATGCCAAATGCAAAAAGACAGCCATTAAGAGTCTGCGGCCGGAGCGAGGGGCGCGTTCTGTAAGTGCACAGACCCCCCTCACAGATAGCGGATGCCTCCATTGTCCCGGCCGTGAGATTCTTCGTCCATACAGTATTCCATTGTGCGGACACAAAGAAATATCTGCTCACATTAAATTCAGTCCTTTTACATCCGACAATGGCCCCCAGTCCTTTCCAGCCATAAAAGGGATTAGTAGGAATTTTCCTCCTTTGGGGGCGAGGGAGCCACCTGCTGCCATATATCACCCGCTGCATGGCAGGCGCTTTGTTTTCTGCTTAATTAAAAGGATGTTTTGCTTCTTGGCCGCCAGAGATAAAGGACGATAAGAGAAGAAAAAAAAAAAGTTCCGTCTCTGCCCGAAACTTGAAGCTAAACAAACTGTGAGCGGGAACTTTGCGGAAAGTTCACATTTCAGGAGTAAAAATCCTAAAACAAAAACAAACCCTTGGATATTTCCTCTGTTTATATGAAAAGTTTTTGAGCTTCTTTTCCTCCCTGAAGAAAGTTTGAAAAATGCCTGAAAATCCGCTGTAAACGAGGCAGCGTCCAATCAAAAGGCTGCGAATAAAAGCCGCAGGAAAAGAAAACGTCCTCCTAAACGCTCCAAAAAAAGAGTTTCCACTAGAAAACTAATTTTTTTTCTCTACATTTTAAAATGTTCCCTAATCTTTGTAAAACCCCAGAAAAATCCCTTTAAAACTCAACTTTGACTCTCGACCACCAGGGATAATGACATTACCTCCTTCCTGCTCTAGACCGCCAGGGATACTGACATTACCTCCTTCCTGCTCTAGACCGCCAGGGATACTGACATTACCTCCTTCCTGCTCTAGACCACCAGGGATAATGCCATTACCTCCTTCCTGCTCTAGACCACCAGGGATAATGCCATTACCTCCTTCCTGCTCTAGACCACCAGGGATAATGCCATTACCTCCTTTCTGCTCTAGACCACCAGGGATAATGCCATTACCTCCTTCCTGCTCTAGACCACCAGGGATAATGCCATTACCTCCTTCCTGCTCTAGACCACCAGGGATAATGCCATTACCTCCTTCCTGCTCTAGGCCACCAGGGATAATGACATTACCTCCTTCCTGCTCTAGGTCACCAGGGATACTGACATTACCTCCTTCTTGCTCTAGGCCACCAGGGATAATGACATTACCTCCTTCCAGCTCTAGACCACCAGGGATACTGACATTACCTCCTTCCTGCTCTAGGCCACCAGGGATAATGACATTACCTCCTTCCTGCTCTAGGCCACCAGGGATAATGACATTACCTCCTTCCTGCTCTAGGCCACCAGGGATAATGACATTATTTCCTTCTTGCTCTAGGCCACCAGGGATAATGACATTACCTCCTTCCTGCTCTAGACCACCAGGGATAATGACATTACCTCCTTCCTGCTCTAGACCACCAGGGATAATGACATTACCTCCTTCCTGCTCTAGGCCACCAGGGATAATGACATTACCTCCTTCCTGCTCTAGGCCACCAGGGATAATGATATTACCTCCTTCCTGATTTAGGCCACCAGGGATAATGACATTACCTCTTTCCTGCTTTAGGCCACCAGGGATAATGACATTACCTCCTTCCTGCTTTAGGCCACCAGGGATACTGACATTACCTCCTTCCTGCTCTAGGCCACCAGAGATGACGACATTACTTCCTTCCTGCTCTAGGCCACCAGGGATGACGACATTACCTCCTTCCTGCTCTAGACCACCAGGGATACTGACATTACCTCCTTCCTGCTCTAGGTCACCAGGGATACTGACATTACCTCCTTCCTGCTCTAGGTCACCAGGGATACTGACATTACCTCCTTCCTGCTCTAGGCCACCAGGGATACTGACATTACCTCCTTACTGCTCTAGACCACCAGGGATAATGACATTACCTCCTTCCTGCTCTGGGCCACCAGGGATAATGACATTATTTCCTTCTTGCTCTAGGCCAACAGGGATAATGACATTACCTCCTTCCTGCTCTAGACCACCAGGGATAATTACATTACCTCCTTCCTGCTCTAGGCCACCAGGGATAATGACATTACCTCCTTCCTGATTTAGGCCACCAGGGATAATGACATTATCTCCTTCCTGCTCTAGGCCACCAGGGATAATGACATTACCTCCTTCCTGCTCTAGGCCACCAGGGAAAATGACATTACCTCCTTCCTGATTTAGGCCACCAGGGATAATGACATTACCTCTTTCCTGCTTTAGGCCACCAGGGATAATGACATTACCTCCTTCCTGCTTTAGGCCACCAGGTATACTGACATTACCTCCTTCCTGCTCTAGGCCACCAGGGATGACGACATTACTTCCTTCCTGCTCTAGGCCACCAGGGATGACGACATTACCTCCTTCCTGCTCTAGACCACCAGGGATAATGCCATTACCTCCTTCCTGCTCTAGACCACCAGGGATACTGACATTACCTCCTTCCTGCTCTAGGCCACCAGGGATAATGACATTACCTCCTTCCTGCTCTAGACCATGAGGGATACTGACATTACCTCCTTCCTGCTCTAGGCCACCAGGGATAATGACATTAACTCCCTCCTATAGACCACCAGGGATACTGACCTTAACTCCCTCCTCCTCTAGACAACCAGGGATACTGACCTGAACTTCTTCCTGCTCTAGACCACCAGGGCTACTGATATTTAACCCCATCCTGCCCTAGCCCTCCAGGGATTTGACATTGACCATCAAAGATGTTTGCTTTGACTCCTTATTTAAAAAAAAACAAAAGCCTCTGAAATTAATATTAACCTCTTAAATATCATGGACCACTAAGTCTCCCCACCCTGAAACAGACATTTAAAGACATAGACATTTAAAGGTCTTTGAATTGTCATCTGACCAGGGTGCCCCCGTACCCCCACAACCCGCCTGTGATCCTCGTGAAGTGATGCAGATTGTTTGGAGATGTCAGTGATGGACGTCTACTAATAAGAAAGTGGAGGCCATTGTGCAAATCCTGATCATCTACGAGAGGCCTGAAGACCGTCTGAACGGCAGAGGTGACCCCCGAAACCCTCCAGTGCAATAACTACAGATCACTCCTGACTGGAGACCGTCAGTAAGCAGGCTCACTCCAGTCCCTTCCTTTGCTTTTCCTGAGTAGGCAAAGAAGGAAACCAAGTGCTAAACCCTGATCCATCACCGGCCGCTAATTCTCCAGGAATTCCCCGCTACAAGAGAAAAACCTGCAGATCACAGCCCGGAGGAGCCGGACACCATGGAGGACGATGGAGAGGAGCGAGGGGTAATACAGGGGGGCTGGGGGCACGTCCCGACTGCCAGAGAGCGGGGACCCCTGAAAGTATTCCTCTGTGCGGACCCCCTGGGTAAGAAACACCGGGATAAGGGTCTGTATATAGGGAGATGAGATGCAGCACCTCAGCAGACAGCATCACACAGGAGAGGATTAGATGCTCAGCAGACAGTATCACACAGGAGAGGATTAGATACACAGCTCAGCAGACAGTATCACACAGGAGAGGATTAGATACACAGCTCAGCAGACAGTATCACACAGGAGAGGATTAGATACACAGCTCAGCAGACAGTATCACACAGGAGAGGATTAGATACACAGCTCAGCAGACAGTATCACACAGGAGAGGATTAGATACACAGCTCAGCAGACAGTATCACACAGGAGAGGATTAGATACACAGCTCAACAGACAGTATCACACAGGAGAGGATTAGATACACAGCTCAGCAGACAGTATCACACAGGAGAGGATTAGATACACAGCTCAGCAGACAGTATCACACAGGAGAGGATTAGATACACAGCTCAGCAGACAGTATCACACAGGAGAGGATTAGATACACAGCTCAGCAGACAGTATCACACAGGAGAGGATTAGATACACAGCTCAGCAGACAGTATCACACAGGATTGGATTAGATACACGGCTCAGCAGACAGCATCACACAGGAGAGGATTAGATGCTCAGCAGACAGTATCACACAGGAGAGGATTAGATACACAGCTCAACAGACAGTATCACACAGGAGAGGATTAGATACACAGCTCAACAGACAGTATCACACAGGAGAGGATTAGATACACAGCTCAGCAGACAGTATCACACAGGAGAGGATTAGATACACAGCTCAGCAGACAGTATCACACAGGATAGGATTAGATACACAGCTCAGCAGACAGTATCACACAGGAGAGGATTAGATACACAGCTCAGCAGACAGTATCACACAGGAGAGGATTAGATACACAGCTCAGCAGACAGTATCACACAGGAGAGGATTAGATACACAGCTCAGCAGACAGTATCACACAGGAGAGGATTAGATACACGGCTCAGCAGACAGTATCACACAGGAGAGGATTAGATACACAGCTCAGCAGACAGTATCACACAGGAGAGGATTAGATACACAGCTCAGCAGACAGTATCACACAGGAGAGGATTAGATACACAGCTCAGCAGACAGCATCACACAGGAGAGGATTAGATACACAGCTCAGCAGACAGTATCACACAGGATTGGATTAGATACACGGCTCAGCAGACAGTATCACACAGGCGAGGATTAGATACACAGCTCAGCAGACAGTATCACACAGGAGAGGATTAGATACACAGCTCAGCAGACAGTATCACACAGGAGAGGATTAGATACACAGCTCAGCAGACAGTATCACACAGGAGAGGATTAGATACACAGCTCAGCAGCCAGTATCACACAGGATTGGATTAGATACACGGCTCAGCAGACAGTATCACACAGGAGAGGATTAGATACACAGCTCAGCAGACAGTATCACACAGGAGAGGATTAGATACACAGCTCAGCAGACAGTATCACACAGGAGAGGATTAGATACACAGCTCAGCAGACAATATCACACAGGATAGGATTAGATGCACAGCTCAGCAGACAGTATCACACAGGAGAGGATAAGATACACAGCTCAGCAGACAGTATCACACAGGAGAGGATTAGATATACAGCTCAGCAGACAGTATCACACAGGAGAGGATTAGATACACAGCTCAGCAGACAGTATCACACAGGAGAGGATTAGATACACAGCTCAGCAGACAGTATCACACAGGAGAGGATAAGATACACAGCTCAGCAGACAGCATCACACAGGAGAGGATTAGATACACGGCTCAGCAGACAGTATAACACAGGAGAGGATTAGATACACAGCTCAGCAGACAGTATAACACAGGAGAGGATTAGATACACGGCTCAGCAGACAGTATCACACAGGAGAGGATTAGATATACAGCTCAGCAGACAGTATCACACAGGAGAGGATTAGATACACAGCTCAGCAGACAGTATCACACAGGAGAGGATTAGATACACAGCTCAGCAGACAGTATCACACAGGAGAGGATTAGATACACAGCTCAGCAGATAGTATCACACAGGATAGGATTAGATACACGGCTCAGCAGACAGTATCACACAGGAGAGGATTAGATACACAGCTCAGAAGACAGTATCACACAGGATAGGATTAGATACACAGCTCAGCAGACAGTATCACACAAGATGCGCATAAATAACACAGGGGACTTAGCTGACTGAATTTGGATGCTAGGGAGCTAATCAGGACCAGTCCCGGGGTTGTTGTCGTCGTCGTTGTTGTTGTTATTATTATTACTGGGGATTTATGTGCTTCCTGCAGGATATCGTGGCATTTACTCATTGTTTTAGAAGTTACTGCCTCTGGGCCCAGAATCTACAGATACATTGTCCCTGGTGCCCAGTGATTTGGCATCTGCTTCCTGGAATCTGATAGTTTAGTGCATTGGTCCTTGGAGTCTGGTGGTTGAGTTCCTAGTCCCTGGAGTCTACTAGTTTAGAGTCCTAGCCCTCCCTAGAGTATAGAGGTTTAGTTCCTATTCCCTGGTGTCTGGTGGTTTTAAATATATTACTATGGTAATTTAGTAAGTGAATGGGGTAAGGTAACTATGCACTTATCAACGCACCTTTACATGCCATTTACAAATCTGAAGGATTATTGCTGCAGTGCTCAGAATCTACTGGTGGAGATAAATTGTCCCTGGTGGCCAGTGATTTGGCATCGGTTTCCTGGAATCAGACTCCAGTACTAGTGTCCAAGTTCCTGGAGTCTGGTGGTTTAGCAACAAAGTCTCTGGAGCCTGGTGGTTAATTCCTAATCTCTGAAGTCTGGTGACTGTGTCCTTGTCCCTGGAGTCTGATGACCTAGGGTCTTAGTACCTGGAGTCTGGTGATTCACTTTCCTAGTACCTGGAGTCTGGTGGCTTGGTCTCCTAGCCCCTGGAGTCTGGTGATTCACTTTCCTAGCCCCTGGAGTCTGGTGGCTTGGTCTCCTAGCCCCTGGAGTCTGGTGATTCACTTTCCTAGCCCCTGGAGTCTGGTGGCTTGGTCTCCTAGCCCCTGGAGTCTGGTGGCTTGGTCTCCTAGCCCCTGGGGTCTGGTGGCTTGGTCTCCTAGACCCTGGGGTCTGGTGGCTTGGTCTCCTAGCCCCTGGGGTCTGGTGGCTTGGTCTCCTAGCCCCGGGGGTCTGGTGGCTTGGTCTCCTAGCCCATGGGGTCTGGTGGCTTGGTCTCCTAGCCCCTGGGGTCTGGTGGCTTGGTCTCCTAGCCCCTGGGGTCTGGTGGCTTGGTCTCCTAGCCCCTGGGGTCTGGTGGCTTGGTCTCCTAGCCCCTGGGGTCTGGTGGCTTGGTCTCCTAGCCCCGGGGGTCTGGTGGCTTGGTCTCCTAGCCCCTGGGGTCTGGTGGCTTGGTCTCCTAGCCCCTGGGGTCTGGTGGCTTGGTCTCCTAGCCCCTGGGGTCTGGTGGCTTGGTCTCCTAGCCCCTGGGGTCTGGTGGCTTGGTCTCCTAGCCCCTGGGGTCTGGTGGCTTGGTCTCCTAGCCCCTGGGGTCTGGTGGCTTGGTCTCCTAGCCCCTGGGGTCTGGTGGCTTGGTCTCCTAGCCCCTGGAGTCTGGTGGCTTGGTCTCCTAGCCTCTGGAGTCTGGTGGCTTGGTCTCCTAGCCCCTGGAGTCTGGTGGCTTGGTCTCCTAGCCCCTGGAGTCTGGTGGCTTGGTCTCCTAGCCCATGGAGTCTGGTGGCTTGGTCTCCTAGCCCCTGGGGTCTGGTGGCGTGGTCTCCTAGCCCCTGGAGTCTGGTGGCTTGGTCTCCTAGCCCCTGGGGTCTGGTGGTTTAATATCTTAGTCCCTGGAGTCTGGTGATTTATTTGTAATAAAGTGTATTTTCGTGTGATAAATTCTGTGCAGACTCCATGAAGGCGAGAGCTGCTCTGCACACCGAGGTCTACCCCAAGCTGAGGGAGTACTGCCGTCATCTGCATGGAGTGGAGTTTCAGGTAAAATCCTTCAATTAAAGAAAAAAGATCCTTAAATTCAGCATTTATGTATTCAGCAGAGGCATACCGCTAGAGATAGAGGTTCAGTGTCACTATGGAGCCCATAAGTTAGAGGGGCCTGGTGGTAAACAACACGGATACCCCCTTAATCCTGGAATCTTGATTTCATAGTATCTGCATCCTACAGCTACAGCTGAATACAACAGTGGAGCAGGGAGACATCTGCTCCCTGCTCCACCATTCAGCCTGAGTCTCATTGCAGCAGGTGCAATGATGTGATTAGATAATGCCTGCAGTGCAGAACCTCAGAGCACCAGCAGAGCCGCACATCGGGGGAACACGGTGAGGAGTGGGGGAGCCCTGTGTTATAGGGCATCATACTGGGCATGTGGGGGTACTGGGGGGGGGGCATATTATGGAGCATCATACTCTACATGTGCCATAAAAGAGGCATTGTACAGAGTAGGAACACTAAGGGGCATCAGGAAAGGCACAATTACCAGTACTAATAAATATATATATACCATATACATATATATATATATATATATATATATATATATATATATATATATATATATATATATATATTATAATTGACATCATATTCCCTGCAGGTTATAGACGGATTTCATGGAATTCATCCTGGTGACTTTTATAGCACAAAAGTCCAACAGATCCGCATGCAGTTACTGGAGGAATGTCTGCGCACCTCAGCCGGGCCGTGCTTTGTGGTAAGGAGCAGCACTTAGGAGAGCAAGTGGACTGTGAGCAGGACTCACAGGCTTTCTCTATGAGGAGGGAGCAGGACTCACAGGCTTTCTCTATGAGTGGGAGGAGGAAGCAGGACTCACAGGCTTTCTCTATGAGTGGGACGAGGAAGCAGGACTCACAGGCTTTCTCTATGAGTGGGTGGAGGAAGCAGGACCCACAGGCTTTCTCTATGAGTGGGAGGAGGAAGCAGGACTCACAGGCTTTCTCTATGAGTGGGAGGAGGAAGCAGGACTCACAGGCTTTCTCTATGAGGGGGAGGAGGAAGCAGGACTCACAGGCTTTCTCTATGAGGAGGGAGCAGGACTCACAGGCTTTCTCTATGAGTGGGTGGAGGGAGCAGTACTCACAGGCTTTCTCTATGAGTGGGTGGAGGGAGCAGGACTCACAGGCTTTCTCTATGAGTGGGTGGAGGGAGCAGGACTCACAGGCTTTCTCTATGAGGAGGGAGCAGGACTCACAGGCTTTCTCTATGAGTGGGTGGAGGGAGCAGGACTCACAGGCTTTCTCTATGAGTGGGTGGAGGGAGCAGGACTCACAGGCTTTCTCTATGAGTGGGTGGAGGGAGCAGGACTCACAGGCTTTCTCTATGAGGAGGAAGCAGGACTCACAGGCTTTCTCTATGAGGAGGGAGCAGGACTCACAGGCTTTCTCTATGAGTGGGAGGAGAAAGCAGGACTCACAGGCTTTCTCTATGAGTGGGTGGAGGGAGCAGGACTCACAGGCTTTCTCTATGAGGAGGGAGCAGGACTCACAGGCTTTCTCTATGAGTGGGAGGAGGAAGCAGGACTCACAGGCTTTCTCTATGAGTGGGAGGAGGAAGCAGGACTCACAGGCTTTCTCTATGAGTGGGTGGAGGAAGCAGGACCCACAGGCTTTCTCTATGAGTGGGAGGAGGAAGCAGGACTCACAGGCTTTCTCTATGAGTGGGAGGAGGAAGCAGGACTCACAGGCTTTCTCTATGAGGGGGAGGAGGAAGCAGGACTCACAGGCTTTCTCTATGAGGAGGGAGCAGGACTCACAGGCTTTCTCTATGAGTGGGTGGAGGGAGCAGGACTCACAGGCTTTCTCTATGAGGAGGGAGCAGGACTCACAGGCTTTCTCTATGAGTGGGTGGAGGGAGCAGGACTCACAGGCTTTCTCTATGAGTGGGTGGGGGAAGCAGGACTCACAGGCTTTCTCTATGAGTGGGTGGAGGGAGCAGTACTCACAGGCTTTCTCTATGAGTGGGTGGAGGGAGCAGGACTCACAGGCTTTCTCTATGAGGAGGGAGCAGGACTCACAGGCTTTCTCTATGAGTGGGAGGAGGAAGCAGGACTCACAGGCTTCACTATGAGTGGGTGGAGGGAGCAGGAGTCACAGGCTTTCTCTATGAGTGGGAGGAGGAAGCAGGACTCACAGGCTTTCTCTATGAGTGGGAGGAGGAAGCAGAACTCACAGGCTTTCTGTATGAGTGGGAGGAGGAAGCAGGACTCACAGGCTTTCTCTATGAGTGGGAGGAGGAAGCAGGACTCACAGGCTTTCTCTGAGTGGGAGGAGGAAGCAGGACTCACAGGCTTTCTCTATGAGTGGGAGGAGGAAGCAGGACTCACAGGCTTTCTCTATGAGTGGGTGGAGGAGCAGGACTCACAGGCTTTCTCTATGAGTGGGAGGAGGAAGCAGGACTCACAGGCTTTCTCTAGGAGTGGGAGGAGGAGCAGGACTCACAGGCTTTCTCTATGAGTGGGTGGATGAAGCAGGACTCACAGGCTTTCTCTATGAGTGGGTGGAGGAGCAGGACTCACAGGCTTTCTCTATGAGTGGGTGGATGAAGCAGGACTCACAGGCTTTCTCTAGGAGTGGGTGGATGAAGCAGGACTCACAGGCTTTCTCTATGAGTGGGAGGAGGAAGCAGGACTCACAGGCTTTCTCTATGAGTGGGTGGAGGGAGCAGGACTCACAGGCTTTCTCTATGAGGAGGGAGCAGGACTCACAGGCTTTCTCTGAGTGGGTGGAGGGAGCAGGACTCACAGGCTTTCTCTATGAGTGGGTGGGGGAAGCAGGACTCACAGGCTTTCTCTATGAGTGGGAGGAGGAAGCAGGACTCACAGGCTTTCTCTATGAGTGGGAGGAGGAAGCAGGACTCACAGGCTTCACTATGAGTGGGTGGAGGGAGCAGGAGTCACAGGCTTTCTCTATGAGTGGGAGGAGGAAGCAGGACTCACAGGCTTTCTCTGAGTGGGAGGAGGAAGCAGAACTCACAGGCTTTCTGTATGAGTGGGAGGAGGAAGCAGGACTCACAGGCTTTCTCTATGAGTGGGAGGAGGAAGCAGGACTCACAGGCTTTCTCTATGAGTGGGAGGAGGAAGCAGGACTCACAGGCTTTCTCTATGAGTGGGAGGAGGAAGCAGGACTCACAGGCTTTCTCTATGAGTGGGTGGAGGAGCAGGACTCACAGGCTTTTTCTATGAGTGGGAGGAGGAAGCAGGACTCACAGGCTTTCTCTAGGAGTGGGAGGAGGAGCAGGACTCACAGGCTTTCTCTATGAGTGGGTGGAGGAAGCAGGACTCACAGGCTTTCTCTGAGTGGGTGGAAGAAGCAGGACTCACAGGCTTTCTCTATGAGTGGGTGGAGGGAGCAGGACTCACAGGCTTTCTCTATGAGTGGGTGGAGGAAGCAGGACTCACAGGCTTTCTCTATGAGTGGGTGGAGGAAGCAGGACTCACAGGCTTTCTCTATGAGTGGGAGGAGGAAGCAGGACTCACAGGCTTTCTCTATGAGGAGGGAGCAGGACTCACAGGCTTTCTCTATGAGTGGGAGGAGAAAGCAGGACTCACAGGCTTTCTCTATGAGTGGGTGGAGGGAGCAGGACTCACAGGCTTTCTCTATGAGGAGGGAGCAGGACTCACAGGCTTTCTCTATGAGTGGGAGGAGGAAGCAGGACTCACAGGCTTTCTCTATGAGTTGGAGGAGGAAGCAGGACTCACAGGCTTTCTCTATGAGTGGGTGGAGGAAGCAGGACCCACAGGCTTTCTCTATGAGTGGGAGGAGGAAGCAGGACTCACAGGCTTTCTCTATGAGTGGGAGGAGGAAGCAGGACTCACAGGCTTTCTCTATGAGGGGGAGGAGGAAGCAGGACTCACAGGCTTTCTCTATGAGGAGGGAGCAGGACTCACAGGCTTTCTCTATGAGTGGGTGGAGGGAGCAGGACTCACAGGCTTTCTCTATGAGGAGGGAGCAGGACTCACAGGCTTTCTCTATGAGTGGGTGGAGGGAGCAGGACTCACAGGCTTTCTCTATGAGTGGGTGGGGGAAGCAGGACTCACAGGCTTTCTCTATGAGTGGGAGGAGGAAGCAGGACTCACAGGCTTTCTCTATGAGTGGGAGGAGGAAGCAGGACTCACAGGCGTCACTATGAGTGGGTGGAGGGAGCAGGAGTCACAGGCTTTCTCTATGAGTGGGAGGAGGAAGCAGGACTCACAGGCTTTCTCTATGAGTGGGAGGAGGAAGCAGAACTCACAGGCTTTCTGTATGAGTGGGAGGAGGAAGCAGGACTCACAGGCTTTCTCTATGAGTGGGAGGAGGAAGCAGGACTCACAGGCTTTCTCTATGAGTGGGAGGAGGAAGCAGGACTCACAGGCTTTCTCTATGAGTGGGAGGAGGAAGCAGGACTCACAGGCTTTCTCTATGAGTGGGTGGAGGAGCAGGACTCACAGGCTTTCTCTATGAGTGGGAGGAGGAAGCAGGACTCACATGCTTTCTCTAGGAGTGGGAGGAGGAGCAGGACTCACAGGCTTTCTCTATGAGTGGGTGGATGAAGCAGGACTCACAGGCTTTCTCTATGAGTGGGTGGAGGAGCAGGACTCACAGGCTTTCTCTATGAGTGGGTGGATGAAGCAGGACTCACAGGCTTTCTCTAGGAGTGGGTGGATGAAGCAGGACTCACAGGCTTTCTCTATGAGTGGGAGGAGGAAGCAGGACTCACAGGCTTTCTCTATGAGTGGGTGGAGGGAGCAGGACTCACAGGCTTTCTCTATGAGGAGGGAGCAGGACTCACAGGCTTTCTCTATGAGTGGGTGGAGGGAGCAGGACTCACAGGCTTTCTCTATGAGTGGGTGGAGGAAGCAGGACTCACAGGCTTTCTCTATGAGTGGGAGGAGGAAGCAGGACTCACAGGCTTTCTCTATGAGTGGGAGGAGGAAGCAGGACTCACAGGCTTCACTATGAGTGGGTGGAGGGAGCAGGAGTCACAGGCTTTCTCTATGAGTGGGAGGAGGAAGCAGGACTCACAGGCTTTCTCTATGAGTGGGAGGAGGAAGCAGAACTCACAGGCTTTCTGTATGAGTGGGAGGAGGAAGCAGGACTCACAGGCTTTCTCTATGAGTGGGAGGAGGAAGCAGGACTCACAGGCTTTCTCTATGAGTGGGAGGAGGAAGCAGGACTCACAGGCTTTCTCTATGAGTGGGAGGAGGAAGCAGGACTCACAGGCTTTCTCTATGAGTGGGTGGAGGAGCAGGACTCACAGGCTTTCTCTATGAGTGGGAGGAGGAAGCAGGACTCACAGGCTTTCTCTAGGAGTGGGAGGAGGAGCAGGACTCACAGGCTTTCTCTATGAGTGGGTGGAGGAAGCAGGACTCACAGGCTTTCTCTGAGTGGGTGGAAGAAGCAGGACTCACAGGCTTTCTCTATGAGTGGGTGGAGGGAGCAGGACTCACAGGCTTTCTCTATGAGTGGGTGGAGGAAGCAGGACTCACAGGCTTTCTCTATGAGTGGGTGGAGGAAGCAGGACTCACAGGCTTTCTCTATGAGTGGGAGGAGGAAGCAGGACTCACAGGCTTTCTCTATGAGTGGGTGAAGAAAGGAGGACTCACAGGCTTTCTCTATGAGTGGGTGAAAAAAGGAGGACTCACAGGCTTTCTCTATGAGTGGGAGGAGAAGCAGGACTCACAGGCTTTCTCTATGAGTGGGTGGAGGAAGCAGGACTCACAGGCTTCCTTTGTAAAAGAATATATTGCACAATATCTGGAATACTATGTTTCGTAGGCACTTATAGGAGAAGAATATGGACGGCCCTTGCTACCTACAGAGATTGAGTGTGACGAGTTTGAGAATATTCTACACATTGCTGAGGAACATAAAATCTGCACGCGGCTTCTCCAGACCTGGTACATCAGAGACGAAAATGCCATCCCTCCAACCTACAGTCTACTGGATAAAGAGGAACAGTTACTCTGTGATCCTGGGAAGGTACGACATCGAAACAGTAAAGCGGGCTTTACACGCTACGACATCGCTAATGCAAAGTCATTGGGGTCACGGAATTTGTGACGCACATCCGGTCGCTTTAGCAATGTCGTTGCGTGTGACACCTATGAGCAATTCTGCATCGTCGCAAAAACGTGCAAAATCGCTCATCGGTGACATGGGGGTCCATTCTCAAATATCGGAGCTGCAGGTACGATGTTGTTCGTCGTTCCTGCGGCAGCACACATCGCTCCGTATGACACCGCAGGAACGAGGAACATCTCCTTACCTGCGGCCGCCGGCCCCAATGCGGAAGGAAGGAGGTGGGCGGGATGTTACGTCCCGTTCATCTCTGCCCCTCCACTTCTATTGGGCGGCCGCTCAGTGGCGTCGCTGTGACGCCGCACGCACCTCCCTCTTAGAAAGGAGGCGGTTCGCCGGTCACAGCGACGTCGCAGGGAAGGTAAGTAGTGTGACGGGTCCGGCCGATGCTGTGCACCACGGGCAGCGATTTGCCCATGTCGCACAACCGATGGGGGCAGGAACGCACGCTAGCGATATCGGGTACAGATATCGCAACGTGTAAAGTAGCTTTTACAACCGTGTCCAGATTCTAAGAATTTGTGCTTCAGAGATCAACTGGACTCACAATTATACAGAGATAGACACACTGACGAGGAGCAAAAGGGTAACAATGTTTTGCACTTCTGACTTTCAAGCTCCATATCTCACCATGTATTTTATAGACAATCATCTTGGCTATCTCATACATTAATGTGACTTGCAGCTATTTAGCATATGATTAGTTCTGCAGATTATTGTCATGTCTCTGCATTGTTACTGTTTTGCTCCTACTACAAATCACAACCTGTTCTCACATTCCCTAATAGCTCACTGTGTTATTAGGTTGATTCCCAAGTGAAAGTCACTGGTTTGAATCGAGGAGCCGCCATGAAGAAGATTTCCCAGGAAAAGAGAAGCAGCAGCATCCGGCTCATTGATAGCGGAAAATTGACAAACTGCATCATGTGAGGCCATGACAGGAGGAAGAATAAGAAATGACGTCCATTCATTCCAAAGCCAAGAGGTGACATCCAGGGAAAATATCAGAGCCAACAAGTCGCTCATCACAAGGTCTATCAGTTCTGGTGACACCCGGCAGTGGAGGCGTCTGCTCCATAATAGTGACATCACAGACGGCCATGAAGCACCGAGCGACGCGCGTTACACAAGTCTGGAATGGTGACCCGAAAAAAGGTGAAGAAGCCGCGACTTCAATATCATAAGAAGCGTCAGCTCCAGATTACAAAGAACGAAAAGTGGAAGATTAGAAACGGGAGATTTGGAGCGATGAGATGAAAGTCAATAGAGGGCTCTGATGGGGGAAATGGGTCTAGGGGAAACAAGGAGAAAAAGGGGCGAATAGATTGAGAAAGAGAAGGAACTGTCAAGTTCAGTGGTGGAAGTCTGATGATATTGGGTTGTTTCACAGTCAGAGGTGTTGGATACTTGACCAGGATGGATGGTGGTCTCAATGCTGAGCTATATGTGATCCTACAAGACAAGTTACTTCATACACTCCAGTACTATGGGTATGAAAAGGACGAGTGTTCCAGCAGGAGAAAGACCCGAAGCATACGGCGAGATACGGGGAAGAGATGATTCAATGACAATGAAGTAGAGAAGCTGGATTGTCTCCACAGTCCCCAGACCTCAACCTGGGTGAAGAAAAAGCTGTATACATCCCCAACTGACCCGACCAGTATACACCAACACTGGAAACATGGAGAAGAGACCTGACCAGTATACACCAACACTGGGAACGTGGAGAAGAGACCTGACCAGTATACACCAATACTGGGAACGTGGAGAAGAGACCTGACCAGTATACACCAACACTGGGAACGTGGAGAATAGACCTGACCAGTATACACCAACACTGGGAACGTGGAGAAGAGACCTGACCAGTATACACCAACACTGGGAACGTGGAGAATAGACCTGACCAGTATACACCAACACTGGGAACATGGAGAAGAGACCTGACCAGTATACACCAACACTGGGAACGTGGAGAAGAGACCTGACCAGTATACACCAACACTGGGAATGTGGAGAAGAGACCTGACCAGTATACACCAACACTGGGAATGTGGAGAAGAGACCTGACCAGTATACACCAACACTGGGAACAAGGAGAAGAGACCTGACCAGTATACACCAACACTGGGAATGTGGAGAAGAGACCTTACCAGTATACACCAACACTGGGAACGTGGAGAAGAGACCTGACCAGTATACACCAACACTGGGAATGTGGAGAAGAGACCTGACCAGTATACACCAACACTGGGAACGTGGAGAAGAGACCTGACCAGTATACACCAACACTGGGAACGTGGAGAAGAGACCTGACCAGTATACACCAACACTGGGAATGTGGAGAAGAGACCTGACCAGTATACACCAACACTGGGAATGTGGAGAAGAGACCTGACCAGTATACACCAACACTGGGAATGTGGAGAAGAGACCTGACCAGTATACACCAACATTGGGAACGTGGAGAAGAGACCTGACCAGTATACACCAACACTGGGAACGCGGAGAAGAGACCTGACCAGTATACACCAACACTGGGAACGCGGAGAAGAGACCTGACCAGTATACACCAACACTGGGAACGTGGAGAAGAGACCTGACCAGTATACACCAATACTGGGAACATGGAGAAGAGACCTGACCAGTATACACCAATACTGGGAACATGGAGAAGAGACCTGACCAGTATACACCAACACTGGGAACATGGAGAAGAGACCTGACCAGTATACACCAACACTGGGAACATGGAAAAGAGACCTGACCAGTATACACCAACACTGGGAACGTGGATAAGAGACCTGACCAGTATACACCAACACTGGGAACATGGAGAAGAGACCTGACCAGTATACACCAACACTGGGAACATGGAGAAGAGACCTGACCAGTATACACCAACACTGGGAACATAGAGAAGAGACCTGACCAGTATACACCAACACTGGGAACGTGGAGAAGAGACCTGACCAGTATACACCAACACTGGGAACATGGAGAAGAGACCTGACCAGTATACACCAACACTGGGAACATGGAGAAGAGACCTGACCAGTATACACCAACACTGGGAACGTGGAGAAGAGACCTGACCAGTATACACCAACACTGGGAACATGGAGAAGAGACCTGACTAGTATACACCAACACTGGGAATGTGGAGAAGAGATCTGACCAGTATACACCAACACTGGGAACGTGGAGAAGACACCCGACCAGTATACACCAACACTGGGAACGTGTAAAAGAGACCTGACCAGTATACACCAACACTGGGAATGTGGAGAAGAGACCTGACCAGTATACACCAACACTGGGAATGTGGAGAAGAGACCTGACCAGTATATACCAACACTGGGAATGTGGAGAAGAGACCTGACCAGTATACACCAGCACTGGGAACATGGAGAAGAGACCTGACCAGTATACACCAACACTGGGAACATGGAGAAGAGACCTGACCAGTATACACCAACACTGGGAATGTGGAGAAGAGATCTGACCAGTATATACCAACACTGGGAATGTGGAGAAGACACCTGACCAGTATACACCAACACTGGGAACGTGGAGAAGAGACCTGACCAGTATACACCAACACTGGGAACGTGTAAAAGAGACCTGACCAGTATACACCAACACTGGGAACATGGAGAAGAGACCTGACCAGTATGCACCAACACTGGGAACGTGTAAAAGAGACCTGACCAGTATACACCAACACTGGGAACATGGAGAAGAGACCTGACCAGTATACACCAACACTGGGAACGTGGAGAAGAGACCTGACCAGTATACACCAACACTGGGAACATGGAGTAGAGACCTGACCAGTATACACCAACACTGGGAACGTGTAAAAGAGACCTGACCAGTATACACCAACACTGGGAACGTGGAGAAGAGGCCTGACCAGTATACACCAACAATGGGAATGTGGAGAAGAGACCTGACCAGTATACACCAACACTGGGAACATGGAGAAGAGACCTGACCAGTATACACCAACACTGGGAACGTGTAAAAGAGACCTGACCAGTATACACCAACACTGGGAACGTGTAAAAGAGACCTGACCAGTATACACCAACACTGGGAACGTGGAGAAGAGACCTGACCAGTATACACTAACACTGGGAACGTGTAAAAGAGACCTGACCAGTATACACCAACACTGGGAACATGGAGAAGAGACCTGACCAGTATACACCAACACTGGGAACGTGGAGAAGAGACCTGACCAGTATACACCAACACTGGGAACGGGGAGAAGAGACCTGACCAGTATACACCAACACTGGGAACGTGTAAAAGAGACCTGACCAGTATACACCAACACTGGGAACATGGAGAAGAGACCTGACCAGTATACACCAACACTAGGAATGTGGAGAAGAGACCTGACCAGTATACACCAACACTGGGAATGTGGAGAAGAGACCTGACCAGTATACACAAACACTGGGAACATGGAGTAGAGACCTGACCAGTATACACCAACACTGGGAACGTGTAAAAGAGACCTGACCAGTATACACCAACACTGGGAACGTGGAGAAGAGACCTGACCAGTATACACCAACACTGGGAACATGGAGTAGAGACCTGACCAGTATACACCAACACTGGGAACGTGTAAAAGAGACCTGACCAGTATACACCAACACTGGGAACGTGGAGAAGAGGCCTGACCAGTATACACCAATACTGGGAATGTGGAGAAGAGGCCTGACCAGTATACACCAACACTGGGAATGTGGAGAAGAGACCTGACCAGTATACACCAACACTGGGAACATGGAGAAGAGACCTGACCAGTATACACCAACACTGGGAACATGGAGAAGAGACCTGACCAGTATACACCAACACTGGGAACGTGTAAAAGAGACCTGACCAGTATATACCAACACTGGGAATGTGGAGAAGAGACCTGACCAGTATATACCAACACTGGGAATGTAGAGAAGAGACCTGACCAGTATACACCAACACTGGGAACATGGAGAAGAGACCTGACCAGTATACACCAACACTAGGAATGTGGAGAAGAGACCTGACCAGTATACACAAACACTGGGAACATGGAGAAGAGACCTGACCAGTATATACCAACACTGGGAACGTGGAGAAGAGACCTGACCAGTATACAGCAACACTGGGAACGTGGAGAAGAGACCTGACCAGTATACACCAACACTGGGAACGTGGAGAAGAGACCTGACCAGTATACACCAACACTGGGAACGTGGGGAAGAGGCCTGACCGGTATACACCAACACTGGGAACGTGGAGAAGAGACCTGACCAGTTTACACCAACACTGGGAATGTGGAGAAGAGACCTGACCAGTATACACCAACACTGGGAACGTGGAGAAGAGACCTGACCAGTATACACCAACACTGGGAATGTGGAGAAGAGACCTGACCAGTATACACCAACACTGGGAACGTGGAGAAGAGACCTGACCAGTATACACCAACACTGGGAATGTGGAGAAGAGACCTGACCAGTATACACCAAAACTGGGAACGTGGAGAAGAGACCTGACCAGTATACACCAACACTGGGAACGTGGAGAAGAGACCTGACCAGTATACACCAATACTGGGAACGTGGAGAAGAGACCTGACCAGTATACACCAACACTGGGAACGTGGAGAAGAGACCTGACCAGTATACACCAACACTGGGAACGTGGAGAAGAGACCTGACCAGTATACACCAACACTGGGAACGTGGAGAAGAGACCTGACCAGTATACACCAATACTGGGAACGTGGAGAAGAGACCTGACCAGTATACACCAATACTGGGAACATGGAGAAGAGACCTGACCAGTATACACCAACACTGGGAACGTGGAGAAGAGACCTGACCAGTATACACCAACACTGGGAACGTGGAGAAGAGACCTGACCAGTATACACCAATACTGGGAACGTGGAGAAGAGACCTGACCAGTATACACCAACACTGGGAATGTGGAGAAGAGACCTGACCAGTATACACCAACACTGGGAATGTGGAGAAGAGACCTGACCAGTATACACCAACACTGGGAACGTGGAGAAGAGACCTGACCAGTATACACCAACACTGGGAACGTGGAGAAGAGACCTGACCAGTATACACCAATACTGGGAACGTGGAGAAGAGACCTGACCAGTATACACCAACACTGGGAATGTGGAGAAGAGACCTGACCAGTATACACCAACACTGGGAATGTGGAGAAGAGACCTGACCAGTATACACCAACACTGGGAACATGGAGAAGAGACCTGACCAGTATACACCAACACTGGGAACGTGGAGAAGAGACCTGACCAGTATACACCAATACTGGGAACGTGGAGAAGAGACCTGACCAGTAGTGATGAGCGAGTGACCAGTATACACCAATACTGGGAACGTGGGGAAGAGACCTGACCAGTATACACCAATACTGGGAACGTGGGGAAGAGACCTGACCAGTATACACCAATACTGGGAACGTGGAGAAGAGACCTGACCAGTATACACCAACACTGGGAACGTGGAGAAGAGACCTGACCAGTATACACCAACACTGGGAATGTGGAGAAGAGACCTGACCAGTATACACCAACACTGGGTATGTGGAGAAGAGATCTGACCAGTATACACCAGCACTGGGAACATGGAGAAGAGACCTGACCAGTATACACCAACACTGGGAATGTGGAGAAGAGATCTGACCAGTATATACCAACACTGGGAACGTGGAGAAGAGACCTGACCAGTATACACCAACACTGGGAACGTGGGGAAGAGACCTGACCAGTATTCAGTGGAGAGTGGAGACATACTGGAATCTGATGGAGAATGCCAAAGACTAAAAAAATAATAAAAATGTAAATTTAGATTTTTAGGAGCAAAACAGTAACAATGCAAGGACATGACAAAAATCTGCATAACTAATCTTCTGCTAAATACCTGCAAATAAAATTTATGTTTGAGAAAGCCAAGATGATTGTCTATAAAATGAAGGTTGTCTCACGCTCAAACGTTGTAGAGGATGGGGAGATATAGAGCCTGAATGCCAAAAGCTCAGAACATTGTTACCCTTTTACTTAGTATGTAACTATTATAATCCTGCCACCTATTTACAAGAATATAACTACTATAATACTGCCCCTATGTACAAGAATATAACTACTATAATACTGCCCCTATATACAAGAATATAACTACTATAATACTGCCCCTTTGTACAAGAATATAACTACTATAATACTGCCCCCTATATACAAGAATATAACTACTATAATACCACCCCTATGTATAAGAATATAACTACTATAATACTGCCCCCTATATACAAGAATATAACTACTATAATACTGCCCCTGTGTACAAGAATATAACTACTATAATACTGCCCCTATGTACAAGAATATAACTACTATAATACTGCCTCTATGTACAAGAATATCACTACTATAATACTGCTCCTATGTACAAGAATATAACTACTATAATACTGCCCCTATGTACAAGAATATAACTACTATAATACTGCCCCTATGTACAAGAATATAACTACTATAATACTGCCCCCTATATACAAGAATATAACTACTATAATACTGCCCCTATGTATAAGAATATAACTACTATAATACTGCTCCTATGTACAAGAATATAACTACTATAATACTGCACCTATGTACAAGAATATAACTACTATAATACTGCCCCCTATGTACAAGAATATAACTACTATAATACTGCTCCTATGTACAAGAATATAACTACTATAATACTGCTCCTATGTACAAGAATATAACTACTATAATACTGCTCCTATGTACAAGAATATAACTACTATAATACTGCCTCCTATGTACAAGACTATAACTACTATAATACTGCTCCTATGTACAAGAATATAACTACTATAATACTGCCCCTATATACAAGAATATAGCTACTATAATACTGCCCCCTATGTACAAGAATATAACTACTATAATACTGCCCCTATGTACAAGAATATAACTACTATAATACTGCTCCCTGTGTACAAGAATATAACTACTATAATACTGCCCCTATGTACAAGAATATAACTACTATAATACTTCCCTCTATGTACAAGAATATAACTGCTATAATACTGCTCCTATGTATAAGGATATATCTACTATAATACTGCTCCTATAACTATAACAATCGTTATGTATTTGGTAATCTCTACTCTCAGCAGTAATATTATATTACGGTATTATACACCGTCCTTTGTGGTCATGTAGTTTACGTTTCTCCACAGGTCACACACAACCTGGATTTATATGGGCCATATCAGGAAATGACTCGGATTTTGTGTCTGATCGTTCCGTTATGTGTGGAGAGGGGGATTCTGGGAGAGGATCAAGCGCAGAAGTATTTTACATCCGGTAAAATTGAGACTTATTTACTAAATCCATAGAACATGTAAGAAATATCTTATAGAAGGTGCTCTATTGCCATCATGTGGCCATTTGTAGAACTACAGTTCTGCAGAAAAATACAGTTTTGCTTCCTTCTGCATTTTGTAACTGCACATTAATATCTAACCCCATAGCTTTCTCATGAGCCAGATCAGACACCCCCATACTTTGCACTGACGAGGGGCAAGCACCCCGAAACACCGTGTCTGCAAATTGGGATTCTGATCTGGCTTATATATCCTGAGTCATATTGCAAAGGATTGTCAAAAATCCACTTGTGACTTTTATCCCCGTGGTCCCCACATAGCTTTCTCATGAGCCAGATCAGACACCCCCATACTTTGCACTGACGAGGGGCAAGCACCCCGAAACACCGTGTCTGCAAATTGGGATTCTGATCTGGCTTATATATCCTGAGTCATATTGCAAAGGATTGTCAAAAATCCACTTGTGACTTTTAGGATCGCTACTTCCAATAGGTGGCGCTGTGCTAGAGTTTGTCTCCTTTACTGGAGAGACAATTTGAATATTTCCCAGAGGGGCATTGCAGCTATAAGTCCCCTTACCTGGCAGCCAGACTGGCTTGCAAAGTCTCCTTAAGGAGAATAGTGTTCCCCCGTGGAATTTTAGGGGCATTGCAGCTATACCGTAAGTCCCCTTACCTGGCAGCCAGACTGGCTTGCAAAGTCTCCTTAAGGAGAATAGTGTTCCCCCGTGGTCCCCACATAGCTTTCTCATGAGCCAGATCAGACACCCCCATACTTTGCACTGACGAGGGGCAAGCACCCCGAAACACCGTGTCTGCAAATTGGGATTCTGATCTGGCTTATATATCCTGAGTCATATTGCAAAGGATTGTCAAAAATCCACTTGTGACTTTTAGGATCGCTACTTCCAATAGGTGGCGCTGTGCTAGAGTTTGTCTCCTTTACTGGAGAGACAATTTGAACATTAATATCTAGAAATTAATGCCTGGTTGACTTATTGCAATATTTCCCTGGGATCAATGAGATTTGGGAGCCTTTTGCAGGATCCATGTGTACCGCCCCGCGGGCTCGGCCGGCCGCCGAGCCGCTCGGATCCGTGCTCGTACGGTGGGTGGCTCGAGCTCTTCACGGACCTGGGGGTCACGTCGCTCCGTAAAGGGGGGGGTTTGGCGCTACACGTGGAGACTCCAGTGGGGAGCTCCACGGCCGCCATCGCCGCGGCGGCCTTTAAGGGATTTTTAAGTTCGTGACGCCACCCACGGGTTGTGGTGAATGGATGGACACCATCGCTGCCGTTGACTAGGCCTCCCGGGGACGGTGTTGCGCAGCTTGGTGTTGACCCCTCCGTGGGTAGGTGAGTGATCGTCCCGGGGGCCCGAGAGAGGTGCTGAGGCGTGGGGATGGGTGCGTGCTGGGGTGTTGGTGCGGTGCAGCGCGGTGTGCGGCCCGAAGGCACTGGTGTACTCACTATGACACAACACACTGGAGTCTCTGGTAAACCAAACAAGATGATGAACGAGGCCCGCGGCCGGCTGCAGCTTCTCCCCGGCTTGATATGTGTCGGGAGAGCCCTGTTTGCCCGCAGGCGCTGGCCCTTTGGGTCTCTATGCGTTGGCGGTGGCTTTACCCTAAAAGGTTGGGCTGTTGTCTTCTAACGGGTCTTGTGTGGGAAAGGTCCTAAAGTCCAGTCCTCAATCAGTTGATTCGACTTAGCCTAGTGGTTTCTGGGCCTCGTACTGGGTCTGAGTACCTCTCCTGGTGCTCCAGTTTCCAATCGGTTCCCCGGTTCGGTACCGGCGGGCCACCGCCCGACCCCAGTCCCTACGGTTCCACCGGCTGTAATCCCAGCTCCTGCAGGCGGCCACCACCGTCTGCCTCCTTGCCAGAGGTGACTGGGCTCCGACCCAGCCACCTGAGTAGACTCCTGGCAGGCCTGAGCACAGGTCTGCCCTTGAACTCGACTTCTCTCCTCCACTGTCAAAGCTACTCTCTAGAACTACTGTTTTCCCCTTCGCCCATGACAGCACCACCTGAGAGATAGGTTCCGCTGTCATGGGCTACTGAAAATCCCATTACCGGTAAGTAATTAAGATTTTTCCTGCCTCCAGGCCTGTGAACTCCTCGGTGGGAGGAGCCAACCGCCTGGCTCCACCCCCCTGGTGTGGACATCAAACCTGGAGGGTGGTGACAAGGGTTTTGAAGTTTGGCTGCTGTCACCTTTTTAGGGAGGGGGTGTGTGTGTATGGGACTACCTGGGACGTGCTGACTAGTCCAGGGCGTCACACATGCACACCATTACTAAAAAACAGCAAAAAGTGGCTATTGAGTGCATGCACTATATGAAATAAATCTGCAGCATTGATTTCAATGAAAATTCTTAATTTTTCAGCGCTGGAAGATGAACTTTTATTTGCCCTAAAAAGCAGTCCAGTGCGTGCCCTGGAGAGAAGCATCTGCTACATACACAAGGTGCCCTATAGAGCAATCCGGAAACAACGGGGGAACGCAGAAAGATTGGGCCGAGGGTTACCAGAGGGTTACTCCAGGCTGTGCCACCTTCGAGACGTCTTCATTCCAGCCCTGTCCTACGCTGAGGGTCTTCATGTCTACAGCACTACCACAACGTGTGACGTGAAGGTGGGCTACACGGAAGAGAAGGAGCGGGTGTATGTGGAGGGGCTGTGCAGGCAGTTCTATGGAGACATGGTGAAGATGATTGACAGTCATGTCCGTAGATATCCAGGACCCTTGAGGAACTGCTCCGAGGACGTTCTCCACCACCTCTCCCTATGTAGGATGTATGCAGACCTGCAGGACTATGAGATCACAGAAGAAGAGACGATAAGAAAGTACATTGTGCACGACGAGTACCAGAGAACAATGGTGGTGTCCGGAGAGCCCGGGTGTGGGAAGACGCTGCTTCTGGCCTCGTCTGGGAAGAAGGTAACGTCCTGACACTTGTATTCCAGGATCCTTGTTCTTCCCCAGATTCATCATAGGTTGGGATCTCCAGCAGGATCACAGATCCCCGACCACTGTCCCCTAGTGAATCAACCACATCCAACCTCTCCACATTTACCCTATATATGTGCAACCTCCCCTATGTACACTCCATATGTGGCTCCTCTACAATATACAATACTGTGCAAAAGTTTTAGGCAGCTGTGGAAAAAACGTTGCAAAGAAAGAATGTAAAAATATAAATAAATAGAGGTTATTAGTTTATTTTTACCAGTTCATTATTGCAATGTTTCTGTCTTCCACAGCCTCACCTTTGTAACACTTTGCCTGTTCCTCACCCAGTTGTAAGCCTCCTACTCGGTTGTTTCCTCTTCAATCAATCACTATTCTTCAACCTAAATATGAAATTGATCATTGTCACCTACAGTCATGGCTGAAAATGTTGGCACCCTAGAGATTGTTCCAGAAAATGAAGTATTTCTCCTAGAATGTTAAGGCAATTAAACATTTTCTTTGTGTGTATTGGAAGAATAAAAAAAGGGCAAATTGGACACAATTTCATGCAAAACTCCAAAAATGTGCCTGATAAAATTGTTGTCCCCCTCCTTTAATATTTGGTTGCACCCTTTACCCTCTGGAATAAATCCCTTCCATCAGTCGCCTCCTGTCCCCGTCCACAGCTTCTTCCTCCTCTCTCCTGGAATCTCGGGACTCTTCTTTATAAACGTCTTCAGGTCTCTCATATCTGAAGGCGTCTTCTCTTCTCCCAATTTTCAGATCTCTCCACAGGTGTCTATGGGGTTTAGATCCAGACTCATTGTAGCCACTTCAGATCTCGCCAGAGCTTTGTTTCCATCCATTTCTGAGGCTTCTTGAAGTGTTTATGGTCATTGTCCTGCTGGAGACCCCTGACCTAGAACTATACCCGACTTTCTGACACTGGGCGCTACATTGTGACCCAAAATCCTCTGATAATCTTCAGATTTCATAATGTCTTGCACACAGTCACCACACCCAGTGCCAGAGGCAGCAAAACAACTCCAAACATATCTGACCTCCACCATGTGTGACTGTAGGTGCTGTGTTGTTTAGTTTGTAGCCTCATTTCGTTTTCGGGAAACAGTAGAATGATGCGCTTTACCAAGAAGCTCTGTCTTGCTCTCATCTGTCCACAAGATGTTTTCCCAGAAGGATTTTGGTTACTCATGTACATTTTGGCTTTTTTCTGTCTGTGTCAGCAGTGGGGTCCTCCTGAGTCTCCTCCATAACGTTTCATGTCACTCAGATGTGGACGGATAGTTCCTGCTGACACTGATGCCCCAGAGTCTGCAGGATGGCTTGAATTTCTGTGGACCTTGATTGCGGCTCAGCCACCATCTGGACTATCCTGCGTTACAACCTTTAATCAATTTTTCTCTGCTGTCCACATCCACGGAGATTAGCTACAGTGTCATGGAGTGTAAACTTCTTCATTATGTTGTGCACCGTGGACAAAGGAACATCAAGATCTCTGGAGATAGACTTGTAACCTTAAGATTGTTGATATTTTTCAACAATTTTAGCTTTCAGGTCCTCAGACAGTTCTCTTCTCTTTTCTTTCTGTTCTCCATGCTTCGCGTGGCACACAGACTCACAATGCAAAGATTGAGCCAACTTCTCCCCTTTTTATCTGGTTTCAGGTGTGGTTTTAATATTGCCCGCACCTGTTACTTGTCACAGGTGAGTGTGAATGAGCATCACCTGCTGGAAACAAATTTGTTAACCAACAGTTTTGCAATGGTGCCAACAATTTTGGGGGTTTTGAGTGAAATTATGTCCAATTTGGCTTTTTTTGTTTGTGTTAAAATATACAAAAAGGAAATGTGTGTAATTGCAAAAGTTATCTTGGAGAAATACTTCATTTTCTGGGACGATTTCAAGGGTGGCAACACTGTCTGCATTTGGTATAATTGGTCACTCAAACAACCGACCATAAACCTACAAAATCCCTGACTTTGTGCAAATGTATCTAGAAGAACTGATGAAGGCGACGGGTGGTCACTGAATATTGGTGGGATTCATATTTCTCGTTTCTTCCTTCACTTTGCATTTAGGTAATCGATAACAATAAACTAATTACACTTCTATTTTTGGGAGCTTCTTACTTTGCAGCATTTTTGCACATATTCCGAAAATGTTTGCACAGTATTGTATATTCACAATGGAAATATGAGCCAATGCTGCTCTCCCCCTCCCCAGCGGCAGTGGGTCCTGGCTCGTGTCCTGGCTAAAAAACTCTTCATAGGAAATGCATTGGTCATTTTTATTTTAGCATTTTATCTGTGGCCTCCTCTTAAAACCCACTTTTTTCGTCTTTCAGGTACGCTTATGGCTTGGAGACGTGGACCCAACAATCGTCATTCGCTTCATCCTCCCATTTGCAGAACCTTTGACACTGAGCAACTTCTTATTGGGACTATGTCAGCAGTTATCCAATATTTACAAAAAAGCCATCCCAGCCCATGTGGATGACACGGCCATGTTGGTGCAATGCTTTTGCCGCCTTCTTTTAGCATCTTCTAAGCAAAGACCGCTGATCCTGATACTGGATGGTGTGGAGAACTTGATACATAATGGCAACGAAGAACTTTTTTGTTGGTTGCCATCTTCCCTTCCACAATTCACGAAGATCATTGTCTCCATCACCGATGATAAGTGTGCAAAACAAAACAAACATAGCCTAGATCAAGATGAGGTTGTGTTCCTTCACGTGAAGCCGACCAGAAGACAATGCAATGACAATCTAAAGATGAAACTCTTGAATATCCAAAGGAAAATCACTTCGGGTCAACAGGTTTACGTTAACACATCCTTAGGAAGCCACACTTCCCCGCTGCAGGTGCTTCTGCTCTTTAAGGAAGTCAAAGAATGGAAATCCCACCATGAGATTGATGACCAAACTCTTGGTGAAAACGCTTATCAGTCAACTGAAAGATTTTTCCAAAAACTTGAAAAGAAATATGGCTACGAGTTCATTTCCAGGATGCTGAGTTACATCACACTGTCCAAATCTGGAATCGGAGAAGTGGAGCTTGTCGACGTATTGTCGGCCGATGACGTGGCCCTCACCCAACTCTACAACGTCCATGAAGCTGTGGGCACCTTGAGAGTGCCGGACTGGCTTATTGCAAATATCTTACACGACTTCAAAAATTGTGTTGCCTCTAGAGTTGTGACTGGATACAGATTACTATGGTGGACTAATAGACTTTACCAGCAAGTGGTGGCTGAACGATATCTTCAAAGTCAAGAAGTGGTTGATGGGCTACATGCAAACATGTCCAACTACTTTGGGGGCCGTTGGGCAAGAGGAATAGCAAAATCGATATTTACGAATCAACGGAAAAACCCACAATCAAAAGAACAGCCTTTCGAATCTCTTACATCTGTAGTCAACAAACTTGCCAAAGTTTACGTTGACCGTCAACTTCCATCTCAACCGTGGTCCTTCAACGGCCAACATAGGTCCGTCTACAACATAAGAAAGGCTTTTGACCTTCCTTATCACCTAATAAAAAGTGGCAAACTGGATAACCTCTACAATGACATACTGATGGCAGTGCCGTTTTACAAGACCCTCTTAAACACTGGTCACATAAATTCATTGATTCATGCTGTACAGAATGCAGCCATAATACTGGACAAAGAAGAAGTCTACCTAATCTATGACATGCTGAAAGTAACAAGGTGTCTTCTGCTCGACAATCCTGATGGTTTCGAGATGATCCTTCAGTCAAACTTGGTGTCCCTCGTATTTTTATATCCTTGCCTTTCGAGGTTTGCCAAACAAATATATAATGAGGCCATAAAAAATTCCTTCATGATAATCTTGAAGTCAGCACAAATCCAATTGCCGCCTACTACGGTTGACTTCCGAGACTCATCCAACATCATCACCATCTTAGAGATGATGGCAAAACATCAAATAGTAATTGTACTGAAGGATGGAAAGGTTTATACTTGGAGCAGAAGAAAGAAACCAACTTTGGTATATCAACTACCCCAAAACATGGAAGTCATTACTGCTACTTTAGAAAACGAAGGTCTACATCTGGCTCTTTGCACCAGACAAAAATCAATTGTCCTCCTTGATGGATCCTCTTGGACTTTTCTCAATGAAATTTGCGACACTCAAGCTCAGCATATTCCTCAAGGTCATCTTCTATATCGATCAATGTTATTTGTGTGTTTTGAGGATTCTCCAGTGGTAAGGGTTTACAACGTTTGTTCTGGTGATCTTCTTAAAGAAGTTACTTTTGCTCAAAATATTACTTATTTTGCATCTGTTGGCAACGGAGATAAAATCGTTTTTGGTCAAACTGATACAATTCTTATTTACGATATAAATTTTTTATCAGAAACAGCTTCCTTTCAGATGGACACTTCAAAAATTGGCATATGTGACATACTTATGTATGAATCAGATTTGTACGTCATCAATAAAGCGGGTCATCTCACGATCTGGAACATAACAGATCCATCTAAGCCAGAAATTTTGGATGAATATTTATCCGATGAAGTAAACACCAAGGTAATGTGTACAGAACTTTTTACGAAGTATCTACTGATATGCAAGGTGACGACTCTTGACTTATGGGAAACCTTAACATTGGAGAAAAGCAGTTTCAGACCTCCTCATAAAGGCAAATTTATTTCTTCCATTCTTTCCCCAAGTGAGGAACAAGTCATTGCCATCCTAGAAAATTTCCCATCGCTCTTCGTTTGGAGCATAAAGAGTGGACAATGTATTTCTAAGATTGATGTCCATGCGGGAATACTCAGGCACATTACCAAGAGCTGTCAGCTAAATTTATTAGGTGCAATAACTCAGAGTAACACCCTGTTGTTGTGGGATTTGGAAACAATTGTCAGTCCAACCTCTTACTTCAAGACGGGAAGACCAGTGAGATCAATACTCCTTTGCCCGGAGGAAGGCAATGCCTACACATCCGATGGTTCAGATATGGTTTGCCAATGGGACATCCCTAGTTCTAAAATAAAGTCCCTTTTCGAGCACAAGGATCGAATCAAAATTATTAGCATAACCTCCAACGGAGAGTTTCTTATAACATCGGGAACATCAAGACTTTACGTCTGGGAAACGGATACAGGAATCAATAGATATTGTATCCAATGTACGTCCATTTCTCAGTTGCTCATTGTTCCGAATAGTAATTTTGTGGTCATGTTGTGTAAAGACGGAGTTTCTAGAGTATGGAGGCCCCAAACTGGGACTACAGTGTGCAAAATCCATACTTCCCTATGCCAGGGTGTCGTGACCGACGAGGGAACATTTGTTGTTGGCCTCAATGATAACAAACTCTTAGCCATCAGTTTATGGTCTGGTTGTGTCAGTAAGGAGTTCTGCTCTACTCATGATCAAGACAGAATTGTGGCTTTCCGGTGTCTTCACAGCAATCCAGATTTTGTTGTCTTGTTGACCTCAAGTGCGGACATCTACACATGGAACCTGGTAGGAGAAACCTTTTGCCACTTTTTCAAAGTCTCCATCCCATTGCCAGTCCTTAACTGTTCCTTTGAAGTCTCATCTAATGGAGACATCATAGTCATCACCGTGGGTGGAGAAGTCAACGTTGTATGGACTGTTGACCACATACATTGCATCTTACGTAACCCTACCTCTATGTTACATCAACATTTGACCACTGATGGTCAGTACTTCATCTATGTCCTTCACAACAATCCTGTGTGGCACTGCGACTGTGATTTCCATAGGAATCCAACTCTTAATGTTATGGAAGTCATAAGTGGAAGACGCATTGCCCATTGTCATCTTGGTAAAATGCCCCATGCCATGACCGTGTCCGATCACGATGGGATTATCTGCGTTGGATTTGAAGATGGCACCCTTGGTTTGTACTCAATAGCTGGGAGGTGGAAGGGGAATAGGAGGATTGAAACTTTTCTTACTTTTAGCAATAAGGACGAGTCAAACGTAACCATCTATAAGGGCAAAATATCTGCAGATATTATATGGAATGAGTCCACCAGTCCGACCTCCAGTCCAGACTGTTCAAGGGATGAAGAGCCTCTTTCCGACAAACAGTAGTGTTTCATAAAACACTCGTCGCCTATGAACATTGGAGATGACCGGAAAAGGTCAACTGAATTGTCTATCAACTAGAGCCCCATAACAAGATATCCAGTTCAAACCTACGAGGCCCTAATTAAGCCATGTACCAACCTCACCTCTGCCAATGACGACCTCCTCTTCACCACTCCTCAAAGAAGACTTCTCTCGTGCTTCCCCCTTTTTTCTGGACTTTTTTACCTTGTTCTTTCAGACAACCAAACCTTCCATATTTTGAAAAGCATATTGAATATTTGTACTTTTGAAAAACATAAAACCAATCCCCAATCACATGGCCCTTGCCATTTATATATTGCCAATATGTGATATTACTTGTTAAATGCCAGCTATATACCAGCTTTATGAAGATCATACTATTACCTTCAGCTAAAGAAACCAGTAAGGCCGGCAGACATCCTTGAAATCGTCCTGTAAGCTGACGTTTTCTAGATAAGATGAACGTATTTTGAGGCTACTGGTCCTTGAAAACTACGAATTGTTTCTGTTTTGTTTATACTTTGTTTAATTATATTATTCGTGCAACATTCATTGATTTGGGCATAAGCAGAAACCCCGAGGCTGCGAGCCAGAATATTGACTTATACTGCACCCTGGTGCGGCAGATCTCTTTCACATGTTCTTAGAGAACTCTCTACTGTACATGTCCCCTTTATCTTTATCTCTAATCATTATTAGTAATGAGCGGGCACTACCATGCTCGGGTGCTCAGTACTGGTAACTAGTGATGAGCGGGCACTACCATGCTCGGGTGCTCAGTACTGGTAACTAGTGATGAGCGGGCACTACCATGCTCGGGTGCTCAGTACTGGTAACTAGTGATGAGCGGGCACTACCATGCTCGGGTGCTCAGTACTGGTAACTAGTGATGAGCGGGCACTACCATGCTCGGGTGCTCAGTACTGGTAACTAGTGATGAGCGGGCACTACCATGCTCGGGTGCTCTGTACTGGTAACTAGTGATGAGCGGGCACTACCATGCTCGGGTGCTCAGTACTGGTAACTAGTGATGAGCGGGCACTACCATGCTCAGGTGCTCAGTACTGGTAACTAGTGATGAGCGGGCACTACCATGCTCGGGTGCTCAGTACTGGTAACTAGTGATGAGCGGGCACTACCATGCTCGGGTGCTCAGTACTGGTAACTAGTGATGAGCGGGCACTACCATGCTCGGGTGCTCAGTACTGGTAACTAGTGATGAGCGAGCACTACCATGCTCGGGTGCTCAGTACTGGTAACTAGTGATGAGCGGGCACTACCATGCTCGGGTGCTCAGTACTGGTAACTAGTGATGAGCGGGCACTACCATGCTCGGGTGCTCAGTACTGGTAACTAGTGATGAGCGGGCACTACCATGCTCGGGTGCTCAGTACTGGTAACTAGTGATGAGCGGGCACTACCATGCTCGGGTGCTCTGCACTGGTAACTAGTGATGAACGGGCACTACCATGCTCGGGTGCTCAGTACTGGTAACTAGTGATGAGCGGGCACTACCATGCTCAGGTGCTCAGTACTGGTAACTAGTGATGAGCGGGCACTACCATGCTCGGGTGCTCAGTACTGGTAACTAGTGATGAGCAGGCACTACCATGCTCGGGTGCTCAGTACTGGTAACTAGTGATGAGCGGGCACTAGCATGCTCGGGTGCTCAGTACTGGTAACTAGTGATGAGCGGGCACTACCATGCTCGGGTGCTCAGTACTGGTAACTAGTGATGAGCGGGCACTACCATGCTCAGGTGCTCAGTACTGGTAACTAGTGATGAGCGGGCACTACCATGCTCGGGTGCTCAGTACTCGTAACTAGTGATGAGCGAGCACTACCATGCTCGGGTGCTCAGTACTTGTAACTAGTGATGAGCGAGCACTACCATGCTCGAGTGCTCAGTACTCGTAACTAGTGATGAGCGGGCACTACCATGCTTGGGTGCTCAGTACTCGTAACTAGTGATGAGCGAGCACCACCATGCTCGGGTGCTCAGTACTGGTAACTAGTGATGAGCGGACACTACCATGCTCGAGTGCTCAGTACTGGTAACTAGTGATGAGCGGGCACTACCATGCTCGGGTGCTCAGTACTGGTAACTAGTGATGAGCGGGCACTACCATGCTCAGGTGCTCAGTACTGGTAACTAGTGATGAGCAGGCACTACCATGCTCAGGTGCTCTGTACTGGTAACTAGTGATAAGTGAGCACTACCATGCTCGGGTGCTCAGTACTGGTAACTAGTGATGAGCGGGCACTACCATGCTCGGGTGCTCAGTACTGGTAACTAGTGATGAGCGGACACTACCATGCTCGGGTGCTCTGTACTGGTAACTAGTGATGAGCGGGCACTACCATGCTCGGGTGCTCAGTACTGGTAACTAGTAATGAGAGGGCACTACCATGCTCGAGTGCTCAGTACTGGTAACTAGTGATGAGCGGGCACTACCATGCTTGGGTGCTCAGTACTGGTAACTAGTGATGAGCGGGCACTACCATACTCGGGTGCTCTGTACTGGTAACTAGTGATGAGCGGGCACTACTATGCTCGGGTGCTCTGTACTCGTAACTAGTGATGAGCAAGCACTACCATGCTTGGGTGTTCGGTACTCGTAACTAGTGATGAGCGGGCACTACCATGCTCGGGTGCTCGGTACACGTAACTAGTGATGAACGAGCACTACCATGCTCGGGTGCTGCGTACTCGTAACTAGTGATGAGCGGGCACTACCATGCTCAGGTGCTCAGTACTCGTAACTAGTGATGAGCGGGCACTACCATGCTCGGGTGCTCAGTACTGGTAACTAGTGATGAGCGGGCACTACCATGCTAAGGTGTTCGGTACTCGTAACTAATGATGGATATTTGGAATCAGCAGGTCCAACTAGATTTTTTTAAAACAATCTGGTTCGGGTCCGGAATTAATCCCCAACATCTGCCCGGATGCCGTTCCCCATATAAGTCTATGGGGACACCCTCTTTCACCCCTTTATTAACCCCAAACACCCAGTTCCGACATAATCCACACGAGGTCCCATGACTATTCCGGCTCTGCTACATACTGAAGTCACAGTGCGAAGGCACAGAACATGTCCGCACGCTGTGGCTTAAGGCAGAGACTGAGCTGCAGCTGTGAGCGGTGACGTCACTCAGTTTATCTGTGGTCACAGCTAGAGGTTCCCACAGTACCCAATCTGTGACCGCAGGTAAACTGACCTCAGGTGACACCACTGAACTCAGTGACCTTACCTTAGGTGAACGGAGTTCACAGACCTGCATCTCCTGGCAGAAAACCACATTTATTTTGCCAACAGATGAAAATTTGGTGCTGAAATTTATACACCATTTTCCTGCACCAAATTTTCATCTTCTGGCCAAAAAAAAACCACATCAAAATACCATGCGGTATTCATGCATTTTTTTTTTGCCAGGAGATGCAGATTTGGTGGAGGAATTTGGTGTATAAATTTCAGCACCAAATCTGTATCTCTTGGCAAAAAAAATGCACAAAAATGGTTTGGATGCTGTTTCGGTGCGGTTTTCTGCCACGAGATGCAAATTTGGTGCAGAAATCTGGTGCAGACATTTCAGCACCAAATTTGCATCTCCTGGCAATAAAACATACCAAAACACGATGCGGTTTTGATGCTTTTTTTTTTTTGCCAGGAGATGTAGGTCTCATTTAACTAGCTATCAAGATTTGGGCTCCTTTGATCACATGTTATGGGGAAGCCAATCACAACTGCTCCTCTCATATTTAGGTTGGATGACATCTTCTACCCATGCCAGCTATAGGTTATACTGTGTTGCACAATGAAAGGAAGGGGAGGAAGTAGCAGCACATTCACCCAAGAAATTAAAAAACTAGAGGTTTATTTTATCAAACCATTAAAAACATTGTCCAGTCATTGTAAAAAAGAACTGACATGTTTCTGCCATATAGTGCACCATTCATAGTATAAACTGTGTTGGTCTCTGTGTTTTGGAGTCCCAGTCTGGCACTCCCAGACTATGTGGAAAGTGTTTCTTTTTGCATGGAGTGGATGTGGAATTTACACATCGTCTTGTTGTTTCCTCCCTGCTCTTGTATTCCTCCTTATCTGTTATTGTCCTATATCTGTGTGAATACGTGCTGTGTGACAGAGTTTTTGTTTCCCCTGTCTAATTTTGTGGGTGTAATTAACTCCTGTCCTGGGCCCCCCTGGGGGAGGTGGTTATCAGATCAGGGCTGCTCAAGAGCAGGGCCAGGAAGGAGACGCAGGCATCCCTAGCTTTAAGGGTATCCCTGAGACTAAGGATAGCAAAGCGCCCCCTAACCTGAGGGTCATCTTAGGAGCCCCGGTTTCCTGCTATCCCCATAGGCATTGTAGCAGGTTCATTTATTAAAGGCAACTATATACAGTTGAAACACTTAGTTTCCCTCCGCACTCTACAGTATAAAGACACATCTGCAAGTTTTTCCATCCCTCTCTATACAGGCACATCTGCAGGTTTTTCCTCCGCTCTCTATACAGACACATCTGCAGGTTTTTTCCTCCGCTCTCTATACAGACACATCTGCAGGTTTTTCCCTCCGCTATCTATACAAACACATCTGCATGTTTTTCTCACTATCTGACATGAAATGAGAATTAATCTTTACCGTTTTAGGTCAATTAAGAACCAAAATTCTTTATATTTGCCAAATGACAGAATAATGAAAGAGAGAGAGAGAGAATGATTTCAGGCATTTTTATTACTTTCTGCAAAGTCAAAAGTTTATATAGCACTAAGAGTACTGTGCCTTTAAACAATATGGGACAGCCCATATGATGATGTCATGTCTTTGGAAGCTTCTGATTGGTTTATTGGCAACATCTAAGCTAATTAGAGACACACCTGTGGATGTATCTAATGCACACCTGAAACACACGGCTTCTTTGTGCAGCATCATGGGAAAGTCAAAAGAAATCAGCCAAGATCTCAGGAGGAAAATTGTGGACTTGCACAGGTCTGGTTCATCCTTTGGTGCAATTTCCAGATACCTGAAGATGCCTCGTTCATCTGTACAATCAATTATACCCAAGTACAAACTAGATGGGAATGTCCAGCCATCATACCTCTCAGGAAGGAGACGGGTTCTGTGTACCAGAGATGAACGGCTTTGGTCAGACATGTATATATCAACCCAAGAACAAAAGCAAAAGACCTTGTGAAGATGCTGGAGGAAGCTGGTAAGATTGTGTCATTATCCACAGTGACACGAGTCCTGTATCAGCATGGGCTGAAAGACCACTCTGCCAGGAAGAAGCCACTACTCTAAAAGAAACAGAAAAACATAATGTTTGAAAATGCACACAGGAACAAAGACTTTAATTTCTGGAGACAAATTCCTGTGGTCTGATGAAACTAAAATTGCACTGTTTGGCCATAATGACCATGGGTTATGTTTGGAAGAAAAAGGGAGAAGCTTTGAAACCTGAGAACACCATCCCAACTGTGACACACGGGGGCGGCAGCATCATGTTGTGGGGCTTTTGTTATGCCCGGGTTACCGGACAGGATGGAAGTGCGTCCACTGGACCAAGGTACCATTCACTGACCCGAAGGAGTGGAGCTGGGCTGCAATCGAGTCTTCACAGTAGGTAAACACGATGGTAAGTGTCCACCAGGAGGCAGCAAAGGGGATCCCAATACCTCAGCAGCTGGCGCCACAGGGTGAAGACCAGGAACCGGGACAGATGAGGCAGAGGCTGGTGCGGTCCGGGACTAGCTGGTACTGGTGGTAACAAGCAGGCGGTAGATGCTTGCAGGAACTGGAGGTAGGCAAATGGACACAAGTGGGAACATGAGCACTAGTACACAGAAGCAGACACAAAGTTACAAACTAATACAGAGAGCGGGATAGCACAGGGGACCTGAAAACTAGCATGGGCAGACTGGATATGGGGACACATTGAACAGGCACCTCCCAATGGAGGAGGATGCCTTAAATACCCAGTATCAGCACTGGTCACAGGGGGGGAAATCCAGGTCAGGTGATGCTGTCCCTTTGACAATAGGGGAGAGAGCGCGGCTGTGCCCTAGTGGACCTCGGGAACCAGATGTGAGACCTGGACGCATGGAGGAGGAGGCGGCCGGAGCAGACCATTGGTGTTTAAGCGCAGGGGACATGAGACTACAAAAAACAAAACAAAACCAAGGACTGCTTCAGGGAGAGAAAGGCCTCCTCGGCCTTCGGAGACCAGGCCTTAGAATTTGTCAACTTTTTTCGTCATGGCAGAAATGGGAGTGGTCCAGGCAGAGAAGTGTGGAATAAACTGCAGGTAGTATTTAGCGAAGCCAAGGAACTGTTGGATGGCTTTAAGCCCCATGGATAGGGGTCATGTGATGATCGAAGACACCTTCTCAGGATCCATCTTCAATCCCGTGTCAAAGATGACATAGCCAAGGAAGGGGCGAAATGTTTGGTTGAAGAGACATTTCTGAAACTTGGCATACAAACAGTTCTCCCTTAGTCTCTTGCAAGACTAACCGAACGGTTCTCCTATGGGTGGTCAGGTCAGGAGAGAAGACCAGGATGTCATCCAGATAAACTACCGAACAAGAGTACAGGAGCTCCCGAAAAATATTGAGGTAAAAAAGAAAAAAAAATCCAGCTTTCAAGGTTTGGATAAAATTTCAGGCTTTATTGCAAACTTACTAATTAAAATCCAAATAGTAAAGGTATCTAAGCAGGTTGTGCAGAGCCCCAATGGGGGAATTAAGGAAAAAAAAACAAATCAATTGACCGTGGTTATTTAAGCAGCTACATGTTTCAGACTGAAGAGTCCTTTGTCAAAGACCCTTGGGGCAGCCCGAATGGCATGACACAGTACTCGTAGTGCCTATTCCGGGTGTTAAAGGCGACCTTCCATTCGTCCCTCTGTTGGATGTGGACCAGGTTGTAGGCTTCGCGGAGGTCGAGCTTGGTGAAGATATGGGCTCCTCTGAGACTGTCGAACAGTTCCGAAATAAGAGGAAGAGGGGTTGTTTTTGTTTTTTTTTTTTTTTGTTTTTTTTTACCATAAGCTGGTTAAGATCTCTGTAGTCTATGCAGGGTCGAAGTGAACTGTTTTTCTTCTTGACGAAGAAGAATCCAGCTCCGTCCGACAAGGAGAACTTCCATATGAACCCTCTGGCGAGGTTCTCCTTCTTGATATACAGTTAGGTCCAGAAATATTTGGACAGTGACACAAGTTTTGTTATTTTAGCTGTTTACAAAAACATGTTCAGAAATACAATTCTATATATAATATGGGCTGAAAGTGCACACTCCCAGCTGCAATATGAGAGTTTTCACATCCAAATCGGAGAAAGGGTTTAGGAATCATAGCTCTGTAATGCATAGCCTCCTCTTTTTCAAGGGACCAAAAGTAATTGGACAAGGGACTCTAAGGGCTGCAATTAACTCTGAAGGTGTCTCCCTCGTTAACCTGTAATCAATGAAGTAGTTAAAAGGTCTGGGATTGATTACAGGTGTGTGGTTTTGCATTTGGAAGCTGTTGCTGTGACCAGACAACATGCGGTCTAAGGAACTCTCAATTGAGGTTAAGCAAAACATCCTGAGGCTGAAAAAAAAGAAAAAATCCATCAGAGAGATAGCAGACATGCTTGGAGTAGCAAAATCAACAGTCAGTTACATTCTGAGAAAAAAGGAATTGACTGGTGAGCTTGGGAACTCAAAAAGGCCTGGGCGTCCACGGATGACAACAGTGGTGAATGATCGCCGCATACTTTCTTTGGTGAAGAAGAACCCGTTCACAACATCAACTGAAGTCCAGAACACTCTCAGTGAAGTAGGTGTATCTGTCTCTAAGTCAACAGTAAAGAGAAGACTCCATGAAAGTAAATACAAAGGGTTCACATCTAGATGCAAACCATTCATCAATTCCAAAAATAGACAGGCCAGAGTTACATTTGCTGAAAAACACCTCATGAAGCCAGCTCAGTTCTGGAAAAGTATTCTATGGACAGATGAGACCAAGATCAACCTGTACCAGAATGATGGGAAGAAAAAAGACTGGAGAAGAAAGGGAACGGCACATGATCCAAGGCACACCACATCCTCTGTAAAACATGGTGGAGGCAACGTGATGGCATGGGCATGCATGGCTTTCAATGGCACTGGGTCACTTGTGTTTATTGATGACATAACAGCAGACAAGAGTAGCCGGATGAATTCTGAAGTGTACCGGGATATACTTTCAGCCCAGATTCAGCCAAATGCCGCAAAGTTGATCGGACGGCGCTTCATAGTACAGATGGACAATGACCCCAAGCATACAGCCAAAGCTACTCAGGAGTTCATGAGTGCAAAAAAGTGGAACATTCTGCAATGGCCAAGTCAATCACCAGATCTTAACCCAATTGAGCATGCATTTCACTTGCTCAAATCCAGACTTAAGACGGAAAGACCCACAAACAAGCAAGACCTGAAGGCTGCGGCTGTAAAGGCCTGGCAAAGCATTAAGAAGGAGGAAACCCAGCGTTTGGTGATGTCCATGGGTTCCAGACTTAAGGCAGTGATTGCCTCCAAAGGATTCGCAACAAAATATTGAAAATAAAAATATTTTGTTTGGGTTTGGTTTATTTGTCCAATTACTTTTGACCTCCTAAAATGTGGAGTGTTTGTAAAGAAATGTGACAATTCCTACAATTTCTATCAGATATTTTTGTTCAAACCTTCAAATTAAACGTTACAATCTGCACTTGAATTCTGTTGTAGAGATTTCATTTCAAATCCAATGTGGTGGCATGCAGAGCCCAACTCGCCAAAATTGTGTCACTGTCCAAAGATTTCTGGACCTAACTGTATTTGGACATGCTTGTGCCTCTCTGGGAGAGAGAGGGTTAATACGTCCTCGGGGAGGAATGGCTCCAGGCAGGTCAATGGGACAGTCGTATAGTCTATGTGGGAGTAACACCTCATCTTCCCTCTTGTCAAAAACATCTGCAAAAGACCAGTAGGCAGGGCTAAGCCCGGCAGATTGGGCGGCCTTTGGGGTTACTGCATGGGTCAGACGGGTAGGAGACACTTCTCATGGTAGGACTGACCCCACCATAGAACCTCTATTGAACCTCAGTGGAGGACAGGTTCATGGATCTGTAACCACGGCAGGCCCAGTTGGAGCGGATGAGCGAAATCTGGACGCACATAGAAGGCGATTAGTTCCAGACGGAACCAGCTAAAGGATGAGTTGTCTCTGGATGGCAGTGGCAAGATGTGCCAGTTTCCTCTCATGGACCACCTCGCCGGTCTGTTCTTGGAACCTCAGATTAATTCGGGTAGCAAGGGAGATCGGGGTGGAGGGTAGATCACAGCCCACCAATTAGTCCTTGATTCTGCCCAACAGCCCTTCCCAGAAAGCTGTGCCCAGGGTCTCATTATTCCATCGCAACTCAGAAGCGAGCGTGTGGAAGCCTCGAGCATACTAACTGACTCTGGTGTAGCATGAGGAGTGAGGATGCTGCAGAGCTAGTGCGTCACGGCTGATCAATACCTTGCGGAAGGTTTTCATAAAGTCCTGAAGGTTGGTGGTAACAGGGTCCTCTTGCTCCCACAATGGATTTATCCAGGCTAGGGCTTCTGTCTCCAGATGGGACATGAGGAAGGCCACCTTGGCTAGATCTGAGAGGATGTGGTGTGGAGGCAGTTTAAAGTGCAGGGAGCACTGGTTCAAGAATCCTCTGCACAGCTTAGGATCACCATTATAGCAGGGAGAGGGTGAGAGATGGAGTCTGGTGGACGAGGCGGGACTGACCATCGCGTCTGGCACAGCAACCTGAACGGGAGCCGGAGTATTGGCCACTTGCAGACTATTCAGACGGGCATCCACCGTCGACATGAAAACCAACATACAATTCTGATTCTCTCATTGATGAACGAGCTCCTGCTGTACTTCAGCCAGTTGATCAGCATGGGTACAAGCTGGATTCATAGCCTGTTCAAACCGCCTGGGTTTCAGGATGAGATGGAAATGGGTCCACTGCACCAAGTTACCGTTCAAAAACCTGGAGGAGCGTACCTGGGTGGCCACTGAGTCCTCACTACTACCACCGGAAGTGGCAGCAGGTACACATGCCGGTAAGTGTCCACCTGGGGATTCTTGATACCTCAGCAGCTGGTGGCATAGGATGAAGACCAGGAACCGGGACAGATGAGGCAGAGGCTGGTGCGGTGTGGAACTGGTTGGTACTGGTGGTAACAGGCAGGTGGAAGATGTGTGCAGGAACTGGAGGTAGGCAAATGAACACAAGCAGGAACACGGGCACTACTAGACGGAACCAGAGACGAAGTCACAACTAACAGAGAGTGCAGGATAGCACAGGTGACCACACATCTAGCATCGGTAGATAGGCTACGGGGAAACATTAAACAGGCAACTCCCAATTGGGGAGGATGCCTTGAATACCCAGTACCTGCAGGGGTCACAGGAGGGACATCCAGATTGGGTGAGGCTGGCCCTTTGAGAATAGGGAAAAGAGCGCGCCCGCGCCCTAGTGCGCATGTGTGGACCTCGGGAACCAGACGTGAGACCATGAAGCATCGAGGAGGAGGCAGCTGGAGCAGGGGACAGCGGGGATACCAACGGGAGACTTGGGAGCCTCAGGCCTGGGAACGAAGCACAGTATCGGTGAGCGGGAGGTGACATCGGCTCTCCCAATCCAACGTGATCGTTTGTTTTTTTTTACTGAAAGAGGGACAGGTGACTTCACAAAATAGATGGCATCATGAGGAAAGAAGAAGATGTAGCAATGCTGAAGAACATCTCAAGACATCAGCCAGGGCAAATGGGCGGAAATGTGTCTTATACATACGCCAGACCGGACCCCTGATATATACAGACACCAGACCGGAGCCCTGATATATACAGACGCCAGACCGGACCCCTGATATATACAGACGCCAGGCCGGACCCCTGATATATACAGACGCCAGGCCGGACCCCTGATATATACAGACGCCAGGCCGGACCCCTGATATATACAGACGCCAGGCCGGACCCCTGATATATACAGACGCCAGGCCGGACCCCTGATATATACAGACATCAGACCGGAGCCCTGATATATACAGACGCCAGACCGGACCCCTGATATATACAGACGCCAGACCGGACCCCTGATATATACAGACGCCAGACCGGAGCCCTGATATATACAGACGCCAGGCCGGACCCCTGATATATACAGACGCCAGGCCGGACCCCTGATATATACAGACGCCAGACCGGAGCCCTGATATATACAGACGCCAGACCGGAGCCCAGATATATACAGACGCCAGGCCGGAGCCCTGATATATACAGACGCCAGGCCGGACCCCTGATATATACAGACGCCAGGCCGGACCCCTGATATATACAGACGCCACGCCGGACCCCTGATATATACAGACACCAGGCCGGACCCCTGATATATACAGACGCCAGGCCGGACCCCTGATATATACAGACGCCAGGCCGGACCCCTGATATATACAGACGCCAGGCCGGACCCCTGATATATACAGACGACAGGCCGGACCCCTGATATATACAGACGCCAGGCCGGACCCCTGATATATACAGACGCCACGCCGGACCCCTAATATATACAGACGCCAGACGGGACCCCTGACATATACAGACGCCACACCGCACCCCTGACATATACAGACACCAGACCCGGACCCCTGACATATACAGACGCCAGGCCCGGACTCCTGAGGTATACAGACGCCAGGCCCGGACCCCTGAGGTATACAGACGCCAGGCCCGGACCTCTGAGGTATACAGACGCCAGGCCCGGACCCCTGAGGTATACAGACGCCAGGCCCGGACCCCTGAGGTATACAGACGCCAGGCCCGGACCCCTGAGGTATACAGACGCCAGGCCCGGACCCCTGAGGTATACAGACGCCAGGCCCGGACCTCTGAGGTATACAGACGCCAGGCCGGACCCCTGAGGTATACAGATGCCAGGCCCGGACGCCTGAAGTATACAGATGCCAGGCCTGGACCCCTGAGGTATACAGACGCCAGGCCCGGACCCCTGAGGTATACAGACGCTAGGCTGGACACCTGAAGTATACAGACGCCAGGCCCGGACCCCTGAGGTATACAGACCCCAGGCCCGGACCCCTGAGGTATACAGACGCTAGGCTGGACACCTGAGGTATACAGATGCCAGGCCCGGACCCCTGAGGTATACAGACGGCAGGCCGGTACCCTGAGGTATACAGATGCCAGGCCCGGACCCCTGATATATACAGATGCCAGGCCGGACCCCTGATATATACAGACGCCAGGCCGGACCCCTGATATATACAGATGCCAGGCTGGACCCCGATATATACAGATGCCAGGCCCGGACCCCTGATATATACAGATGCCAGGCTGGACCCCTGATATATACAGATGCCAGGCCGGACCCCTGAGGTATACAGATGCCAGGCCGGACCCCTGATATATACAGACGCCAGGCCGGACCCCTGATATATACAGATGCCAGGCCGGACCCCTGAGGTATACAGATGCCAGGCCGGACCCCTGATATATACAGACGCCAGACCGGAGCCCTGATATATACAGACACCAGGCCGGAGCCCTGATATATACAGACGCCAGGCCGGACCCCTGATATATACAGACGCCAGACCGGAGCCCTGATATATACAGACGCCAGGCCGGAGCCCTGATATATACAGACGCCAGGCCGGAGCCCTGATATATACAGACGCCAGGCCGGAGCCCTGATATATACAGACGCCAGGCCGGACCCCTGATATATACAGATGCCAGGCCCGGACCCCTGATATATACAGACGCCAGACCGGAGCCCTGATATATACAGATGCCAGGCCGGAGCCCTGATATATACAGACGCCAGGCCGGACCCCTGATATATACAGACGCCAGGCCGGACCCCTGATATATACAAACGCCAGGCCGGACCCCTGATATATACAGACGCCAGGCCGGACCCCTGATATATACAGACGCCAGGCCGGACCCCTGATATATACAGACGCCAGGCCGGAGCCCTGATATATACAGACGCCAGGCCGGAGCCCTGATATATACAGACGCCAGGCCGGACCCCTGATATATACAGACGCCAGGCCGGACCCCTGATATATACAGACGCCAGGCCGGACCCCTGATATATACAGAAGCCAGGCCCGGACCCCTGATATATACAGACGCCAGGCCGGACCCCTGATATATGTATATATACACAGACCCCAAATATGCTCCCGTTCACTGACAGCAGCAGAGATCCTGATATTCATTAGTAATGGATATACATGTGCGCATTTTTTCCTGACGCGTTTTGGAGCGGGTCTGTAATCTCCGGTCAGGACCCTATTACACGCCTGTCAGGGTGAGTGGAGATCTATTCCCGCCCTCAGTTGAGCTGTATGAATTATAAAGCGTCTGGTCGCCATTAGTTTTGCAGTTCTTTTCATGTCTGACTCTTGGGGCGTCACCTGCCCCTTAATTTTCTTACCAGAAACGTATCATTAGATGTGGAGTGAATTTTGTTGCAGAAACTACATATAATAATAAAAAAATGTGTTGTTATACGTCAGATAAATGACACAGGGAGATATTCTCCTCATAAACCCCACTACAGACTGTGTGCACTCCTTATAACTGACCCCAATGTGCCATACACCGGGACACAGCAGCAGAACTACACCTCCCATCATTCCCCGAGCTGCAGCGGCCCCTCTTCCGCTTCCGGTTGACCGTATATATTGACTTCCCCCGGAAGTGATTTCCCTTTCCTTTCAGCAGCGCGGAGCAAGATGGCGGTGCAGATCTCGAAGAAGCGGAAGGTGAGCGGCGCCCGGGGTGTGTGAAGCGGGGTGCTCGGTAATATCGGCACCATGTGATCCCCGGGCTCTCCCCCGCTGTGCTGGCGGACGGCTGGCGGTGGTGGCCCGGGAATGGGCGCGGATTACGGTGGATTGGTTGGGGCCTGCGCTCCCGGCGGACATGGCGGCCTCGTATGTGGCAGTGCCGGGCGGGTGGCGGGGGCCTCTGTGCGTGTGTACGAGCAGCCCCCGGAGGGCGAAGGCGCACTACAACTCCCTGTCATGTGTGGGTCTCCTACCAGACCTCGTCTGTGGGTTACTATGGAGACCGGATTGGGGTTTCCTACACTCCTGCCCCCTGTATAGCTGTGCACCGGGGGGTCTCCTATACTCCTGCCCCCCTGTATAGCTGTGCACCGGGGGGGGGTGGTCTCCTACACTCCTGCCCCCCTGTATAGCTGTGCACCGGGGGGGGGTCTCCTATACTCCTGCCCTCCTGTATAGCTGTGCACCGGGGGGGGGTCTCCTACACTCCTGCCCCCCTGTATAGCTGTGCACCGGGGGGGGGGGTCTCCTATACTCCTGCCCCCCTGTATAGCTGTGCACCGGGGGGGGGGGTCTCCTACACTCCTGCCCCCCTGTATAGCTGTGCACCGGGGGGGGGTCTCCTACACTCCTGCCCCCCTGTATAGCTGTGCACCGGGGGGGGGGGTCTCCTACACTCCTGCCCCCCTGTATAGCTGTGCACCGGGGGGGGGGGGTCTCCTATACTCCTGCCCCCCTGTATAGCTGTGCACCGGGGGGGGGGTCTCCTATACTCCTGCCCCCCTGTATAGCTGTGCACCGGGGGGGGGGTCTCCTACACTCCTGCCCCCCTGTATAGCTGTGCACCGGGGGGGGGGTCTCCTACACTCCTGCCCCCCTGTATAGCTGTGCACCGGGGGGGGGGGGTCTCCTATACTCCTGCCCTCCTGTATAGCTGTGCACCGGGGGGGGGTCTCCTACACTCCTGCCCCCCTGTATAGCTGTGCACCGGGGGGGGGGGTCTCCTATACTCCTGCCCCCCTGTATAGCTGTGCACCGGGGGGGGTCTCCTACACTCCTGCCCCCCTGTATAGCTGTGCACCGGGGGGGGGGTCTCCTACACTCCTGCCCCCCTGTATAGCTGTGCACCGGGGGGGGTCTCCTATACTCCTGCCCCCCTGTATAGCTATGCACCGGGGGGGGGGGGGGTCTCCTATACTCCTGCCCCCCTGTATAGCTGTGCACCGGGGGGGGGGGGTCTCCTATACTCCTGCCCCCCTGTATAGCTGTGCACCGGGGGGGGTCTCCTATACTCCTGCCCCCCTGTATAGCTGTGCACCTGGGGGGGGGTCTCCTATACTCCTGCCCCCCTGTATAGCTGTGCACCTGGGGGGGGGTCTCCTATACTCCTGCCCCCCTGTATAGCTGTGCACCTGGGGGGGGGTCTCCTATACTCCTGCCCCCCTGTATAGCTGTGCACCTGGGGGGGTCTCCTATACTCCTGCCCCCCTGTATAGCTGTGCACCGGGGGGGTCTCCTATACACCTGCCCCCCTGTATAGCTGTGCACCTGGGGGGGGGTCTCCTATACTCCTGCCCCCCTGTATAGCTGTGCACCTGGGGGGGGGTCTCCTATACTCCTGCCCCCCTGTATAGCTGTGCACCTGGGGGGGGTCTCCTACACTCCTGCCCCCCTGTATAGCTGTGCACCGGGGGGGGTCTCCTATACTCCTGCCCCCCTGTATAGCTGTGCACCGGGGGGGGGGGTCTCCTATACTCCTGCCCCCCTGTATAGCTGTGCACCGGGGGGGGTCTCCTATACTCCTGCCCCCCTGTATAGCTGTGCACCGGGGGGGGTCTCCTATACTCCTGCCCCCCTGTATAGCTGTGCACCTGGGGGGGGGTCTCCTATACTCCTGCCCCCCTGTATAGCTGTGCACCTGGGGGGGGGGTCTCCTATACTCCTGCCCCCCTGTATAGCTGTGCACCGGGGGGGGTCTCCTATACTCCTGCCCCCCTGTATAGCTGTGCACCGGGGGGGGTCTCCTATACTCCTGCCCCCCTGTATAGCTGTGCACCTGGGGGGGGGTCTCCTATACTCCTGCCCCCCTGTATAGCTGTGCACCTGGGGGGGGGTCTCCTATACTCCTGCCCCCCTGTATAGCTGTGCACCTGGGGGGGGTCTCCTATACTCCTGCCCCCCTGTATAGCTGTGCACCGGGGGGGTCTCCTATACACCTGCCCCCCTGTATAGCTGTGCACCGGGGGGGTCTCCTGCACTCCTGCCCCCCTGTATAGCTGTGCACCGGGGGGGTCTCCTACACTCCTGCCCCTCTGTATAGCTGTGCACCGGGGGGGGGTCTCCTACACTCCTGCCCCCCTGTATAGCGGTGTATGGGGGGGGCTCCTACACTCCTGCCCCCCTGTATAGCGGTGTATGGGGGGGGCTCCTACACTCCTGCCCCCCTGTATAGCAGTGTATGGGGGGGGGTCTCCTATACTCCTGCCCCCCTGTGTAGCGGTGTATGGAGGGGGGGGTCTCCTATACTCCTGTCGCCTGTATAGCTGTGTATGGGGGGGTGTCTCCGGCCCCAATACCTGCTTGTCTGGCTGTATCGAGGTGTTAGGAGCAGTGGTCATCAGCCGTGTGGTCTGCATCGTTGGGCTTCGGTGGTCTTATCCTTTTTTACTTATCCCCCTTTTCCATCTCTTTGTAGTTTGTCGCTGATGGCATCTTCAAAGCTGAATTGAATGAGTTCCTGACCCGGGAGCTGGCTGAAGATGGCTACTCCGGCGTGGAGGTCCGAGTCACCCCAACCAGGACAGAAATCATCATTCTTGCCACCAGGTGAGTTTATAGCTTCTACCAGGCACAGAAAACTGACTATGACCCCCCCTCCTGACCTCGTCCTGCTTATAACTTTATGGCGCTGTTCTGGCTCCACGCTGTTACATGGGCAGAGTCGGCGGGTGTCGGTCACCTGTCTTCTTCATTCATTTGGACAAAACATAACTGTCCTATGCATGTACATTGTAACAAATCCTCAGCTGTGTGAGCTGCTCAGCCTCTTGATGAGAGCAGATATGGCTTCATTCGTTGACCGGAAGCAGAGATATTACTGTCTGATTAAAATCTGAAACCTCCGATGAGAAGTTGCAAGTGTTTTATACATAAGACTGCATTATTTAAGTGGTTTCCCGCCTCCTCTTACTGCTGCATCCGCGGGTGAGCTGCGCTGACGCCTGCCTGTATGTGCGATCCATACCTGACCGCCGTGTACAGCCCCCTCCTGATGTATGCGCTGAGCCCTCCCTGGTGATTAATGTCTGGTGCCTTTTAGTGTCGGACCTGAATCCATGACCATTTTGTGCTTATCCCTCCAGGACCCAGAACGTCCTCGGTGAGAAGGGGCGCCGTATCCGCGAGCTGACTGCTGTAGTACAGAAGAGGTTCGGCTTTCCCGAGGGCAGCGTTGAGGTAAGCGCTTGCTGCGTCGCCGTCTGAGCCCCTGCTTATATGGTGATATGTTAGCCATATGACACAACATAACGGGTTTATACTTATAATCTGATATTTGACGTCACTTCACCCTCATAGAATGCTGTGCGGACGTCTTCACCCTATGAAAACTACTATTGTGCCCCAGGGATGCTTTATTAGTGAAATTTATGCACTGGGGTCAAAACCCAGCAATAGCCAGTAAACCCCTTCACGTGCTATGTACTTTATGGGTCGTCTTGCTGCCTTTGATGCTGGCTGATTTAATCAGCCATCATCTGCCTTGAAGGCTGCTTTAAAACATCAGTTTTTTGTCATCAGGCACAATCCGGTGTAAAAACTGATGCAACTGATCAGTTTTTTCGCCTGATCAGTTGCATCAGTTTTTTCCATCAGTTCCTTAAGTTTTTGGATGGATCCGTTGTGCTACTGAGCATGCTCCGTAGAAAAAACGGAATCTGTCACTGTAATGCGTTGTATGCCGCATTATGACGGATATGGCGCCCATAGGCTTTCATTGTACATGGCGCCGGATACAGCGCCATCTGTTTTTTGTTTTTTTTTTTGTTTTTTTTGCCGCTGTGCTGTGTCCTTTCCGGCAGCTGGACACATGAATTTAACTGCATTTCGCAGGTGGACTGGAGATCTGCACTGTTGCTAACCTGTTGAATTCCACTGTCAAACACGTGTCGGCGGTGAGGGAGTCATTCCCAACCCCATCAGTGGCCCCCATGACGTCAATTAACATATTTTTTTTCTGCCTAATTTCACTTTTTTTTCTTTTCTAATTCATCACACTTGGATTTTTTTTCCCCACTTACCATTACTTCATATGGTAAAAAATGGCGTCATTCAAAAAGTACAACCCATCCCACAAATAAACAAGCCCTGACATCAAACATCCCCTTAGGTTGCACTTAAATGGCCGCACTTTAGTGGCTGTAGATTATTGTTCCCTGTTGTCAGCTGTTAGTCTGGAGAAAATCTCTGAATGGTAATGGCCGGGCGGGTTTCATGGAATGCTTTTTTTTTTTTTTTTTTCTTTTCTTCGGCCTCTAACCCGTTGATTTGTGTCTTTCAGCTGTATGCAGAGAAGGTCGCCACTCGGGGTCTGTGCGCTATCGCCCAAGCAGAGTCCCTGCGTTACAAGCTCCTGGGAGGCCTGGCGGTCAGGAGGTGAGGTCTGGTGGTCAGGAGGTGGGCCGGGGTTAGTCGCCGCTGTCTGACCTGCAGGTTTTACTTCGGTGATGATTTCGATGACGAGTCTAACCTGGTTCCTATGTGTCTGGGTAGTGGAGGGAGCTGCGTTCTGCTCGCTGCCTCCTCTGCCCTGACACAGACTGGACGAGGCGTGAAGACGAGTTACGAGGCATTTGTCTGAGAAGTAAAGTCTGGGGTTATCCTGGATTTGGAGGGGTCTCGTTGCATGACTCTAGAGAGAGACTATATTTGTTTTTAAAAATGATACGCAGAAGCGGTTTTGCGAGAACCACGCAATACCTTTATACCGGGAAGAGGTAGGTTAGCTCCAGGTCATCCGTTTAAGGGAAATGGTCACGGGTGCACGTGGTCAGAGTAGGAGGAAGTCCCAATCCAAGAAGAGAGCCAAGGTCCAATCCATCCAATATTCCAAAGTGCTTTATTTACTTTGGTGCAGGGAAAGAGCCGGGTGCGGGTCCCAAGTGGACAACGGCTGTTTCGCACCCCCTTGTGCTTCCAAGGGACCCGTTGAAGCACAAGGAGGTGCGAAACGGCCGTCGTCCACTGGGGGCCCGCACCCAGCTCTTTCCCAGCTATTTTTGCCTGCACCGAATTAAGTAAATAAAGCACTTTGGAATATTGGATGGATTGGGCCGTGCCTCTTTCTCTTGGACTATTTGTTTTTAGAAACCCCTCGTCCTTCCTTTGGGCAAATCACATAACGTTGAGCTATTTTTAACACTTTAGGGGACAGTTCACATGTGGCGGACACATTGTGGATTTTCTGACATGTTTGTGAGTGAAAAATTGACCAGTGGCTAAAATCTTCCCGAAACTCCTAATCTGCCGAAATAAACCCCTAGTGTTGTGCATGTGCCATGGCTTTATATTGGGTATTGCAGGTCAGTATTGGGCCGCTCTTTGCACTCTATGGGATGACTTTCACCGGTTATTTTCTGTTAGTGCCAAATACACAAAGGAAAAACAAAAAAAGCAATGGTTGACTTGTAGGCGAGGGGTTAATGGCGAGTGGCAGCTTCTGTGCGATTTCTGATATCACTAAGTTGACATTGACTTTTTTTCCCCGCAGAGCCTGCTACGGCGTCCTGCGCTTCATCATGGAGAGCGGAGCCAAGGGTTGCGAGGTCGTGGTGTCCGGCAAACTGCGAGGACAGAGAGCCAAGTCCATGAAATTCGTGGACGGCCTGATGATTCACAGCGGAGACCCCGTGAACTACTATGTGGACACGGCCGTGCGCCACGTCCTGCTCAGACAGGGTGAGATGTCCGGCCCTTGTAGGTTATGGCTGTCGGTGCATCCACCCTTCAGTGATGATCCGATGACGAGTCAGATTGGGGCAGTGTCTGCGGAGGAGCCGGCGCGGAGCCACGTTCTGTGTCTGTGTGTTGGCTCTCTCCACTCCACGCGTCCCACCTACTGATTGATTTGATGCATTTCTCTGAGAAGGGTGTGAGGGACGGGCAGGAGAGGTGAGGGCTCGGATGGATCTGTACTGACCGGAAGGGCGGGCAGGAGAGGCCAGGGCTCGGATAGATCTGTACTGACTGGAGGGGCGGGCGGGAGAGGCGAGGGCTCGGATAGATCTGTACTGACCGGAGGGGCGGGCGGGAGAGGCGAGGGCTCTGATGGGTCTGTACTGACCGGAGGGGCGGACAGGAGAGGCGAGGGCTCTGATGTATTAGTACTGACCGGAGGGGCGGACAGGAGAGGCGAGGGCTCTGATGGGTCTGTACTGACCGGAGGGGCGGACAGGAGAGGCGAGGGCTCTGATGGGTCTGTACTGACCGGAGGGGCGGACAGGAGAGGCGAGGGCTCGGATGGATCTGTACTGACCGGAGGGGCGGGCAGGAGAGGCGAGGGCTCTGATGTGTCTGTACTGACCGGAGGAGAGGCGAGGGCTCTGATTTATTAGTTCTGACCGCTGATTGTTCTGCAGGTGTTCTGGGCATCAAGGTGAAGATTATGCTCCCATGGGACCCAAGCGGAAAGATTGGCCCCAAGAAGCCCCTGCCTGATCACGTCAGCATCGTGGAGCCTAAAGAAGAGATCCTGCCAACAACCCCCATCTCTGAGCAGAAAGGAGCCAAGCCAGAGCAGCAGGCGCAGCCCCCCGCCATGCCCCAGCCTGTGCCCACCGCGTAATGGGTAAGTCCTGATATGGAGCGCCGACTCCGAACCTTCAGTGATGATCCGATGACGAGTCTGACAGGGCGAGTCCTTCCCTGCTGCGCTCTGTCTGCGGCACGTTCTGTGCTGCCGGCGTCTGCGCAGTAGGACGAGGACCGCCCGTCACGTGATGTCTTTGAGGCATTTGTCTGAGAAGGTTCTGGTGATTGTGATCATAGTGGTCTGTAGAAGGCCCGGCCTGATGCCGCATGGGGTTAAAAATTCTCTTAAAAAAAAACCAAAAAAAACGTTTCTCAGTCCGAGAACAAATGGAAGTCAATTTTGAAACGACGAGTCTGTAAATGACCAATTTATCAAAAATATAAGTCCAGAACTGGTGTTATTCTGTCGTTTCGAAGGATGAGCAATTAAAGGGAACCTGTCAGCAGAAATTTTGCTTTAAACCTAAATGTTTCCCCCTCTGCAGCTCCTGGGCTGCGTTCTAGCAGGTTCCTATAGTTTTTGTGCCCCCTTTTAGACTAAATTAAATACTTTATAAAGTTGTACCTTTTTGTTATGCAAATCTTCTAAATTATCCATGGGGGCGGGCTGTCTGGTGTCTGTTACTGTCCCTCCTGCCGATTTACGTCGCCCCCCCCCCCCCAATGCTCCATTTCATATCTCAGGACACCGCCCAGTGCGCCCGAGGTCCCGCGCATGCGCCGTGCGACTGTACCGGGACTGTGCACTGTGTGACCGCTGGTGACGTGTTTCACGGGCACGAGATTATGGGCGGCACTTTGATTGTCATCAGCAAGTGCCCGCCCATAATCTCGTGCCCGCGCTTTCCCCTCTGCCTCCAGCGTTCTGCGCAAGCGCTCGCCAGATGACCCCACGAACCTTGCTAGAATACAGCCCACGAGCTGCAGAGGTGGACACTTTTAGGTTTAAAGCAAAATTTCTGCTGACAGGTTCCCTTTAAACCCATTGACATTCTGGTTTGGCCATAACATGGATAAGTTCGGTTCGGGATCTGAACCTGACCCCTAACCCCATAGAAGTCAATGGGGACCCAAACTGATGTGCTGTAAAATGGTTGCAGTAATTCTCCCTCGCTCCAGGCTTTCAAGAAACTGTATTTTTTAACATCTGAACTGCACCTGATCTCGGACACTATTCGTTCAGGTTTGAGCCCGGTCATCCGGTGTCCTATACAAACCACAAGCTTCACTGTTCGTTTTTGCTCATCCCTCCTTGTGTCACATTTCCATAAGCGCCCCCCCCCCCCCCCCCATTCTCCAGAAAAAAAGCAAGAAATACTAAATGTATGTAACAAATTGGTGCTAATGAAAAAATCCACTCAGTGCAAAAAATAATTCTCACGCCGCTCCCCCTGTGGAAAACTAGATGCAAAAGAGCTCCGTTTAGAACTACAGGAACCAAATTTATTTATTTTTTTTTATTGCAATTTTTAGATATACTGAATTTTTGTTTTATAAGATGCACTGAATTGTAAGACCCCAAATTTGAAGGAGGAAAATAGCAAAATAAAAATATTTTGTACTGTATAAAATAGGGGTCTGTCTTATAATCCTAGTGCATTTTATATTGGCTCACCGGGGGGAGCGGCTCAGGAAGGTCTCATGAGGTAGGGCAGGCGATGCTGCGGGCTTGAAGGATTAGGTGTCTCTTCTAAGGAGGGTTAGTAAATGGACGGTCGGCGATGCTGCGGGCTTGAAGGATTAGGTGTCTCTTCTAAGGAGGGTTAGTAAATGGACGGTCGGCGATGCTGCGGCTCAGGAGGGTCAGTGGATGGAGGGTCGGCGATGCTGCGGCTCAGGAGGGTCAGTGGATGGAGGGTCGGCGATGCTGCGGGCTCAGGAGGGTCAGTAGACGGAGGGTGGGCAATGCTGCTGGGTCAGTGGACGGAGGGTCGGCTATGCTGCGGGTTCAGGAGGGTCTGGACGGAGGGTCGGCGATGCTGCGGGCTCAGGAGGGTCAGTGGACGGAGGGTCGGCTATGCTGCGGGTTCAGGAGGGGCAGTGGATGGAGGGTCTGCGATGCTGCGGGCTCAGGAGGGTCAGTGGACGGAGGGTCGGCTATGCTGCGGGTTCAGGAGGGGCAGTGGATGGAGGGTCAGCGATGCTGCGGGCTCAGGAGGGTCAGTGGACGGAGGGTCGGCGATGCTGCGGGCTCAGGAGGGTCAGTGGACGGAGGGTCGGCGATGCTGCGGCTCAGGAGGGGCAGTGGAAGGAGGGTCGGCGATGCTGCGGGCTCAGGAGGGTCAGTGGACGGAGGGTCGGCGATGCTGCGGGCTCAGGAGGGTCAGTGGATGGAGGGTCGGCGATGCTGCGGGCTCAGGAGGGTCAGTGGACGGAGGGTCGGCGATGCTGCGGGCTCAGGAGGGTCAGTGGACGGAGGGTCGGCGATGCTGCGGGCTCAGGAGGGTCAGTGGACGGAGGGTCGGCGATGCTGCGGCTCAGGAGGGTCAGTGGACGGAGGGTCGGCGATGCTGCGGCTCAGGAGGGTCAGTGGACGGAGGGTCGGCGATGCTGCGGCTCAGGAGGGTCAGTGGACGGAGGGTCGGCGATGCGGGCTCAGGAGGGTCAGTGGACGGAGGGTCGGCGATGCTGCAGGCTCAGGAGGGTCAGTGGACGGAGGGTCGGCGATGCTGCGGGCTCAGGAGGGGGGTCAGTGGACGGAGGGTCAGCGATGCTGCGGGCTCAGGAGGGGCAGTGGACGGAGGGTCGGCGATGCTGCGGGCTCAGTAGGGGCAGTGGACGGAGGGTCAGCGATGCTGCGGGTTCAGTAGGGTCAGTGGACGGAGGGTCGGCGATGCTGCGGGTTCAGGAGGGTCAGTGGACGGAGGGTCGGCGATGCTGCTGGGTCAGTGGACGGAGGGTCGGCGATGCTGCTGGGTCAGTGGACGGAGGGTCGGCGATGCTGCTGGGTCAGTGGACGGAGGGTCGGCGATGCTGCTGGGTCAGTGGACGGAGGGTCGGCGATGCTGCTGGGTCAGTGGACGGAGGGTCGGCGATGCTGCTGGGTCAGTGGACGGAGGGTCGGCGATGCTGCTGGGTCAGTGGACGGAGGGTCGGCGATGCTGCTGGGTCAGTGGACGGAGGGTCGGCGATGCTGCTGGGTCAGTGGACGGAGGGTCGGCGATGCTGCTGGGTCAGTGGACGGAGGGTCGGCGATGCTGCTGGGTCAGTGGACGGAGGGTCGGCGATGCTGCGGGCTCAGGAGGGTCAGTGGACGGAGGGTCAGCGATGCTGCGGGTTCAGGAGGGTCCAGTGGACGGAGGGTCGGCGATGCTGCTGGGTCAGTGGACGGAGGGTCGGCGATGCTGCTGGGTCAGTGGACGGAGGGTCGGCGATGCTGCTGGGTCAGTGGACGGAGGGTCGGCGATGCTGCTGGGTCAGTGGACGGAGGGTCGGCGATGCTGCTGGGTCAGTGGACGGAGGGTCGGCGATGCTGCTGGGTCAGTGGACGGAGGGTCGGCGATGCTACTGGGTCAGTGGACGGAGGGTCGGCGATGCTGCTGGGTCAGTGGACGGAGGGTCGGCGATGCTGCTGGGTCAGTGGACGGAGGGTCGGCGATGCTGCTGGGTCAGTGGACGGAGGGTCGGCGATGCTGCTGGGTCAGTGGACGGAGGGTCGGCGATGCTGCTGGCTCATGGTGTTGCGGCTGGCACTTTGATCTGCCGGTGGGTTGAAGACTATTGAATTGCCGGCAACTGACACAATGGACTTCAAGAAAATGGGTGACGAGGTGGTACTTGTGCAGATTGGCCTGAACGGCTATTTTCTTGAAGTCCGTCGCGTCAACTATCAGCGATTCAAAGCAGCCCGCAGATCAGTGGTGTCTGACGCCGCAAAATCCCACAAACCTTTAGCATCCCGACCCTCTGTCCTGTGACCCTCCTGAGCTGCTCCACCGCAGTGACCTCTCCGAGCCCTCAGTACCGCTGACCCTGCGCCACCATCACCACACCGCCCTGGTAAGCCATATCCAGAGTATATAATGCTCCCCCAGTTTTGGGGGGGAAAATGTGCATCTTATCTGTAAAATACGCTATATCTATATCCACAAAAGTTATTTAGAAAAAAAAACTGAGTTGGGTCTCGCTGTTCTTCTGACCAGGAAACTTCTTAGGGTCGTTTTTAGTGCAATACGACCAAAACCCAGAATACAATGGCGGGATTACGATTTGTTTTTTCACATTTCTCTGCACTTTTCCCAGTTTCCAGTAATCTATATAATAAAGGGAATAGTGTAATCAATGCTACACCTCATCCCGCAAAAAGAAGCCCTCGTACAGCAGTGGGGGAGGGGAAAAAGTGCAAAATGACGGTGAGAAGAGATGGAGGGATCAGTCACTTCTCTTGTATCAGATCGTTCTGTATCCCATAAAATATCTTTTGGGCAGTTCCTGTGTTAATTCCTCCTAGAAATTGTCAGCCAGGTGTGAGTATTGGGGGTCCCTGCAGATATCTTTATTCTGACCCTTTTCCTTCTCTCTCCGCAGGATGCTGAATACAAGGACGTGAAGTTTTTTGCATACGGCCCAAATCTGTAAAATAAAAGAAAAAACGCCCAAAAAACTTATACTTGGTTTGTGTTGCTGTTCTTGTGGGAGCTCAGGCCAGGCAGTGCGGCCGGAGAAGGCGGGTGCCGCAGTGTCGGGTGCGGCCGGAGAAGGCGGGTGCCGCAGTGTCGGGTGCGGCCGGAGAAGGCGGGTGCCGCCGTGTCGGGTGCGGCCGGAGAAGGCGGGTGCCGCCGTGTCGGGTGCGGCCGGAGAAGGCGGGTGCCGCCGTGTCGGGTGCGGCCGGAGAAGGCGGGTGCCGCCGTGTCGGGTGCGGCCGGAGAAGGCGGGTGCCGCCGTGTCGGGTGCGGCCGGAGAAGGCGGGTGCCGCCGTGTCGGGTGCGGCCGGAGAAGGCGGGTGCCGCAGTGTCGGGTGCGGCCGGAGAAGGCGGGTGCCGCAGTGTCGGGTGCGGCCGGAGAAGGCGGATGCCGCAGGGTCGGGTGCGGCCGGAGAGACGGGTGCACGTCTATACAATAAATGGTGATGGGCAGGGGCCCCTGCTGGTAAATGAGGGGTGGTAGCACTAATGGTGGACCACCAACAGCTAGTTGTCCCCACTCCCAGGGTAGCCTGCTGCTAGACACCACTAGGAGATATAGGAGGATTGAGGTTAATTGCCAATACCTGATTTAATCTGCATGTGATTTAACCAGATTTAACACTGGCACTTTGATTTCCTTAGTTTTTGTAGCTGAACACAATCGCTCGCTGTTATCAGCGAATTTTGCTCTGGCTTGTTATAGGTAACTCCACCTGCTGATGGCTGTGCACTTCACTCTGCCCAGCAGATGGCGGTGACGGGTACATTCTCCTACCACAAGCTGTACATCCCTGCCATCTGCTGGGCAGAAGGTGAAGTGCAGTGGTAAACGCAAATATTTTGAAAATGTAACAAATGATTGCGCGTCACACACATTTGCATCTACCATACATGGATTATATCTAGTGATGGGTGAACCCAAAATTCAGAGAAGTCCATGTTAATGTTCAGATTTGACCATCAGGAATATAATAAGCATAAAAAGCAAGCAAAATGGGGGTTAAAGCCGCACAGTTTTACTTGGTCTCTGCACGGCCTCACTCGTCTGTGTGCACTGTCACATTAGAAAACATGATTGGCCTCTGCAGCTGCTGGTCACGGCTGTGAGTGGTGACGTTGGGGAGGTAAGCTGAGGTCACAGCTGGCATTTACAAGGGTACCCCAGCTGTAACCCCAGGTGAAGTTTAGGAGCCCGCCAGAACAAAGGATCCAAGCCAGAGCAGCAGGCGCAGCCCCCCGCCATGCCTCAGCCCGTGCCCACCGCGTAATGGGTAAGTCCCGATATGAAGCGCCGACTCCGAACCTTCAGTGATGATCCGATGACGAGTCTTGACAGGGCGAGTCCTTCCCTGCTGCGCTCTGTCTGCGGCACGTTCTGTGCTGCCGGCGTCTGCGCAGTAGGACGAGGGCCGCCC